>NC_140583.1:847061552-847271552 GCF_964204655.1 Triturus cristatus | reverse complement strand
CCGCTGTCAGCACCGGGAAACCCAGTTGGGTAATTGTGCGCTTTATAAATTTTCTAAATAATAACAATAATAACTCTGGCTCTCATGCCCCTATGTAAAAATGCGAGAAAATGGACAAGGGGGGCATGCAAACCCTTAAGTATCAACATGTGCCATAGTTGCGATCGATTCACACAGTTGAAAGCAGCACTTCAATCCATAAATGCGATGTATAAAGGCACAAGTTTAGCAACGGTGTACTTACCTATTATTAGGTTCAAGTTGGCACATTCTTCAATTGTCCCGACCTTACTTCTAAATCCATACTGAGGGGGGATACAAGATTGACTTTGCTTGGGCCAACTCCTGAATCCTATTATAAATAACACGCCCCAGGACTTTTACAGTTGCATCGATCAACGATATTGGTCTATAACAACTGGGGTCTTCTCGATTGCCTTTCTTAAATATAGGGACGATAATAGAAGTGCGCTAGGAGTCCGGAATATCTGTGTGAGGCAGTTTAATGAACACATTGGTTAAAATGGAGGATCAAAATTGAGTATTGAGTAAGTGCAATTGGTACTCCATCAGGCCCCGAAGCTTTACCGCCCATACTTTGGGAGTGGGCCTCTTCTACCTGCTCCACCATAATTCTAACATCTTTTAGCTTTCTATTATCTATATTGGGGGACATAAACATTGCTGAAAAAGTCCTCCCATGATTCACTAGTGATATGGCAAGAAATCGGGGAGACAGTCAGATTTTTACGTCTCATGCCAGAAACTGTGGCCCAGAAGTGCTTGCTGTCCTTCATATTAGCTGCTTGTGCTAGTGTCTCCCATTGATCTGTGAGAACCTGCTGCCAGCGCTTAGCCGTAACAGCCTTATAGTGTTTCCCCAAGGCAGTGATTAATACTAGGTTTCTGGGCTTTTTCCCTAGTGCTATTTTATATCTTGGTTAACTGCTGTGCAATCATGATCAAACCAACCATGTAGCTTAGTAGTTCGGTATAATGGTTTAAGAAGAGTGTTTTTTATGCCTAAACAAAGTTTGTTAAAGGCACCCACTATGTTGATAGCACTATCCTTTTCTGATAGAAAGACCTCCACTGATCTCCTGTTCCCTTTCACAATTTTCTCTAAAGTTCGAACAGGGTCGCGCATTCTCCATACCAGATTTAAATTATCCGTTTTGGGTTGAAGATCACAGGCCCCTATCTGCCTCTCGTAAACTTTCCTTGGAGCCATTAAAAAGAGAGCCTCAAGTGGATTGTGGTCACTAAAGGTGGATTCAACAAATGACCCAAAAAGCAAGATTTGTTCTAGGCTCCGGGTGATAAAAATAAAATCAATTGTGGAGGGAGACCCTCTACCTTTATAAGTTGGTGGAATGATAACATCTTTCCCTTCAGTTACCATAGTATCTAATAGGTCGTAAGATTCCACTATCGATCCCAACTCCTGACTTCTGTGGTCTAGCCCCCCCCTGTGTATTCCCCAAAGTATTTCTACCATTACGGAGGTGTGCGTTGAAATCACCAGCTAGGCAAAGGTATAATCCCTGGCCCTGGGTAATAACCCTGACAGGTAACTAGGTAAGAAAGTTAGTTAATTCTAAAAATATTGGATTAGGTACATTATTAAAGTCATTGGTATAAACGTTTACCAAGTAAAAATGTAAATGGGTTTTTCAACAGAGCACTTGAAAGCTACTACTAGCAGTCTCCAAAACCTCCACGTGACCACCCAGGGCTATATTCAGCCATACTGAAAATCCACCTGATGCATGACCAGAATGGAACCAATGGCAGGAATATTGTAGCATTGGTACCCGTCTAAAAAAGTGGGTACCACCTCCCGCGTCTCCTGTAGCATAATTATATCATAATTTTTAATAAAAGAGAGCCATTTTGGCACAAATAGCTTGGAACGAATCCCTGCCACATTCCAAACCCATAATACGCAACCTGTTGTCCAGAATAGGCTGCGTGGTGGTGATATGAGTAAGCTTCTTTGTAAAATTAGGCAAGGGGTGTGCAGGGGCATATCTGCAATTATATTCATACCTTCTGACCATATTATCTTTTCCTAGGCCGCGATTACTATACTTCCCTAATGTGCTCCTCAGATATTAGGACTCCTTTCTAAACATCTGAAATTTCTCTTAAGTCACTGTAGGCCTGGTCATTCTATTCAGATGTTAATGTTAAATACCAATACTGAACAAAAACCTAGTCAGGCAAAGGAACGAAATTGCTGCGGCAAAATCAGAAACAAAAATTAATTAAAAAAAAAAAACAATGCTCCAAACACGCAGAGCAACCAACTTATCAAAGAAATCAACATATATGGGGAATAAGTGGAGATGACAGTGTTGTAACAAATAGGAAAGGGGGTGTACATATGGGAGAGCAGCCATTATCATCTATTTAACTACTTAAAAATAACTGAACACCTTCTTAACTCGTCACAGAATAAATTGGTTAATAACTTTTTGCACTGACAAATAAAAATAATTGGAATTTTTGATTAATGTGTGTAAGATGTCCTGAGTCATTCTTCATTACTCACACAATTGTCCTATTTGAAGGTGGAGCTTGAGTGATAACAGTGCTTGACGTTGGTGACGGGGTTGCGTGCTGAATGATAACACTTGAATCGGAGCTTGCCAGCAGCACATTGGGAACCTGTAATGATGTTGGCCGAACAATGGCAGGTGTGGGCTGTGCAGGCGGTTGCAATGGTTCCTCCTTTAGGCATAAAAATACAAATTTGACTTTTTAATTGAACCACAAATACCTGGTAAAATAAATGTTTTTTATTCTATAAACAGGACACTTCATTGAGAAAAAACAAATTATATATGTATGTGAATGCTACATAATTCCAGTTTCATTCTCTTACACAATTTTGACTATAACATCACCCCCAAATTATTTTAGAAATGTAATATCATGTATTTCATGCTTGGAAATATTATATGGTAGGATTACATCCTTCTGTCAAGTTGTCTGGAAAAATAAATCTTCCCAAATCTTCCCAAGCAAACCTCAGTATGCACAATTACAGTACTCTATTTAGAGCATAATTCCCTGTACCTGCAATAAAGAATATAAGAAAAGAAATTTGAGATTTTCTATTTACAAAAGTACAAACAGCAATATGTTAAATTCATACCATCATGAGGCAGTCTTGAATCCCCAGACACCAATCACCACCTAACTATTGGAATAAAAGCCCCCCATCCAGTTTCTATTATGTCTTCCCAAACTCACCAAATATGGCTCCGTGCAGAGCTGCGGGCGGCTTCTGGATTAAGTGTGGCTCTTGGCATAAGGTAACTCGTATATGTTGCAGGGGAAAGGTTGGATACTGAGGGGCAGGCCTACTAGCCCGAGGACACTGCACACTTTGCTGGAGGACTGTGGAGTGGTCTGTTTGGGTGTTGCCTGTAGGAGCAGTTGCCATAGAGTCGACAGTCTCTTTGTTGCTGGGGCTGCTCTTCTGGGTCAGTATTAGCAGGATCCGCACGTAGAGGGTCAGCGCATCCTCAGAGTGAGAAGCAAGCCACTGATTTTGGTGCATGTAAGTCACCACTGAGTATCCACTGCTTTAATTTATATGTTTTAACTATGTCAGAGTTGGGCAAAGCCAACTGGTTGGATCTGTGCAGGGTGGAAAGTTTGCATCTCATTGTTTGTTTGACAATGGAAGGACAGATAAGCTCTGAGAGGAAACATGTCTATTCCTCTTTCTCAGAGGAGGAGTCAATTCCTCCTAAGAAAAGCAAGTCTTTGACATCCGCTACTACATCTCCAGGTTTGCCTTCTCTGATGAAAGTTTCAGAGGTGCAGGAAATGATTGAGGCTGCAGTTTCCAAGGAACTAGGAGTAAAGTTCAAGAACAAGGCTAAAGGTAGCAAAAGTATCAAAGTCTGGTGGTATGTGTTCTCCAGCTTATTCGTCAGCGTCAGATGCGGAGACCACCAGTAACTCCTTTCCAGGCAAATACATTAAGAGAAAGGAGGGACCTGAAGTTTTGTGGCACATCAGTGACAATCTGGAGTTCCCACTGTTTGCCTCTTCTGAAGATGCAAAAGGTATTTTCTGCAATACGATAAGCAGCCTCTTTTACCATGCCTTTACACAAGAAGATTAAGGAGTTGATATTTGAGGAATGGAAAGAGGTAGGCTGTGCCAATGTTTCAAGATTTTTACAGAAAAAGTATCCACTGGAAGAATCGGAGGATAGTCTTCCGCATAATTTGAAAGTAGCTGCTGTTCTGGCTGAAAGGAATTTCGATTGGCCAAACCTCCCTTAACCCTGAGAACTGTTCTCCAACTAATGCAACAGACAAGATGGAAGAGAACACACTGAAGAAGTAATTTTCAGCAACTAATTTCTCTATTAAAGCTGATACTTACTCAGCATGTGCAAAACAGTCCCTGGTGAAGGACTTTGAAATGCTGGCAGTCTTAATTCAAGAGGGCACAGACAGTGCTAACTTCTTGGTATTGATGGAACAAGAGGCCAAGTTTATAGCCAATATATCCTTGGATTTGTTGGAACCTACTGTAATGGCAGCAGGGTCTGAAGTGTTGGCAAGAAGAAATGTCTGAAAGATAGACTGGGAAGAATATGCGTCAGAGAAATCAGCCCTGCTAAAGATTCCTTTTGATGAAAAGAGGTTATTTGGGGATCAGATGGGTACAATGCAATGATTACGAAAGTGTTTAAAGACAGGAAGCACATCGTACCCTATAAAGGTAAGTCTTCAGGGTCTGAAAAGTCTTGGGGTTGTTCTTTATATGGATCTTAAAAGAATGACGCAAGGACTTTTTTTTATCAAAGGAAGAAGTTTCAACCCAAGAAGCTGTGGCAAAGAGTGAGTCAACTAACTAGGCTGGTTCTTCCAAGCAGAAATCATTACAATTAACCTTCCTTATTCAACAACAGTGGGTAGAATAATCCAGGACTTTTTCCATGCTTGATAGAAAAACATATCACATATCCAATCAGTAGGCATTGAACATTGCCAGAAGAGGTTATCACAGACTTCGTAGAATCTTCTCTAGACTCATACATACTTCTGTTCGAAGAGAGGCTGTCAAGCACAAAGCACTATGGAAAGGAATTCATACTTTATGGGGCAAAAGAGCCACTGTTCAAATATCTCAAGAACAGCAAGGCAAAGGAACGTATTCAATTCTGTTCTTGGTCCAAATGTCTTTGGGATCTTACATGCCAGTGTGGGACCTAACGAGGTTAAATTCCTGGATTCAAACCATCCACTTCAAGATGGGAACTCTATAAACCACCATCATCATGATAAACTTCCAGGACTTTTTCACCTCCATAGACCTTCAAGATGCTTACCTCATATTCCAATCCAGGAAGAATATCAAAGGTTCTTGCAATTTAATGTGGAAGACCTTCACTTCAAGTTTAGGGTCCTGCTCGTCAGGCTGGAGTCTGCACCAAGAACGTTCACAACGCTTTTGGCTCCGTAAGTGGCTCTACTTAATCAAAAGGGAATCTTCCTTCAGCTTTAAATGGACGATTGGTTAATCCACTCATTGTCAGAAGAGATTTTAGAACAACAGACAGAAACTGTTCTCGCAGTGCTGCAGGAACATTGTTACTTGATAAATTGGGAAAAATCACACCTATTACCATCTCAGGACCAATGCTTCATTGAAGAAAGGTTTTAGATGTGGGATTAGTTATTCTGCCTTATTTTCAATCTCTGTGTCCCAATCAGTTCCAAATTGAGCTCTTTGTTGGAGAACCTACCCACAACAATATTTCCAGTTTTGTTGGCCGGGTTACATCTCCAGTGGATTATGAGATATATCCTAGTCAATTGGAACACAGTACCTCAAATCCCTCTGAATACCCTGTTTCGCATGATGTGAGATGAGATCTGGCATGGAGGTTGGACTCTGAAAATCTGTTTAAGGGAGTTCCTCTATCTCCTCCCTCTTCGGAGATTTACTTATTGGTGGCAAAATCATATATCACCAAGCAAGGAGGAATGAAGTCTCTCTCCCTAGCCAAGATATCAGATCAATTTTTACATTGGAGGAGAAGAATGTATGCCCAATCTCTGCAATCCATATCCAGGGGATCAACAATGCTATTGCAGACATGAGCAGGGTTCTTACGACTTCTCTGAATTTTTGTCACCTTTAGCATCTCCAAGTCTACATCAGGAGACACTCTCAAGGCTCAAATTAGCAGCCTTGAATTGGAGAAGCTGGGGGTGACGAATAGAGGCTTATTAGAGGAGTAACCTTTTACTCTGCAAGCATCTAGAAGGGCATCAACTCTGAAATCATACGTCGACATTGGGGATTATTTAGCCAATGGTGTGGTTGTAATCATTTCAATCCTCAGACTGTTGATTTGCCTCACATGCTTTCTTTCTAACAGGATAGGTTTCCCTTAGGTCTTAGAGGAACCAGATTAAAAATTCATTGGGCAACAAAGTAAGGCTTTTAAAGGTTAGTGGGAAAACCTTTCTGATGAGGAGAGTTTGGTGTTTAAGGGATTCGATAACATATGCCCTTTGCCTCCTCTGCTGCTTCTCAATAGGCATCTTTCACTCGTTTTGGATGGTTTAAAAAGTGGACTCTTTGAACCACTGGAATCGGTGGATGTTTAGATCTTTATTCGGAAGACCTTCATTTTGGTAGCAATAACTTCTGCTAGGTGGCTAAGTGAGTTGGGGTTCCCTTTTTGTAGACACCCATTTTGCTGAATTTTTGTGGAAAGAGACATTTTCCATCCGGCTCCTTCTTCTATATCCAAGATTAATTTGGCCTTTCATAAGGAACAGGAAGTATTCTGGCCCGACCGAGGAAGAGATTAGGCTCCATATTTTGATGCAAAAAGAGCTCTTCTAATTTATTTAGAGAAGGTTTCTTCCTTTAAGGCTTTAGATGCGATTTTTGTGAATGTTGGTCCAGTCAGGAGGGGTGCAGAGCATTCAGTCTTTTCCCTAAGCAGATGGGTCAGTGTTTGATTTTCTTAGCTGATAAAGCAGTAGGTCAGCTGTCGCCTCTGGGAGTTCAGGGCAGGTCCACGAGGGGGATGTCAGCATCTCTGGCAGAATCTCTGGCAGAAGTTCAGGGAGCCTTGATGGAGGAAATCTACACACCAGTCACCTGGGCGACTCCCTCTACTTTTGCTAATTATTACGGTATTGTACAAGAAATGTGTATAAAGGACATTTTTGGTTCCAATGTCTTGTTTCAAGTTTTGATTTAAGCATGCAACTGTAGTTGTTCTGGAATTGCTTTGGTATGTCTCATATTCAAGCGATGGAGGGACAAGGAGGTGATGCTCCAATTACTCCAAGTCCCGCTCCCTCACTTTGATTCATAACTTTAATTCATAACTTCCCTCCCAGCCTGTCTTTTACGGGCCAGCTAAGTATGGTTTCATCTGGGCTTTATACAAACAGGACAGGTGGAGGGCCTTTTTATTTTCAATCGTCATGTGGTGATTGGTGTCTGGTGAGGCAAAACTGCCTCATAGTTTTATGAATTAAAGTGAGGAAGTAGGACTCTGAGTAGTGCAATTACCAGTAAGTAAACTGAGGCATTTGCATCATTAAGGGCAAGCTTCTTAAACATTTTTTTAAAGTCTTTTTATTAAACATAAACGGGCTTCAGTTCAATACCCATATACAAATGACATTTGAGGAGAGACGGCCGAGACAATTACAAAGATCTTAGAATGTACACGTCGGCGATTCCCACCATGAGACAACCCCCTTCCCTCGTCGCAAACTATAGCATCAGGTCTCCCACATTAACACATGCCAATTCACAGGGCTCGCATCAAACGTCTCTATACTCGGCCCAGGCACTCCACATCTTTTCTCCTTTGCGAGGGCGGCTCTGGTATATAACCCGCTCCGCCCCATAGCACCAGTCCAGGTCTTTCTTCCAGGTTGTAAGTGTAGGGGCTGCCCCTGCTCCCCATGCTCGGGCAATGTTTCTCTTGGCCACCCCACTTGCAAGGGCCAGCCAAATCTTGGCCCATTACGGCCACGTCGTTTCTCCAGTCACCCCCAGGATGAGCCACCTTGGGTCAAGCGGGACACTCTCACCCACCACCTGTGTTATCACACGTGTTATGCCAGTCCAGGACGATTGAATCCTGGGGCATGACCAAAGTATGTGGAAGAAGGGCCCCACCTCGCCACCCCCCCGTACGCATTCATCGTTCTCACAGGTGCTCATTCGAACGTACGCTATTCGGGATGCATAGGATCTATGAAGGATACGGAGCTGAATCAGTCCGAACCATGCCCTTATGGCTATTTCCTGGGGTGTCTGCAGTGCTTAAGCTTCTTAAAATTAACCTAGGATCTCTCAATGAGTAGCCTTTTTTGGATAATCAAGTTAACAAGAGGTGATGACTTTCCTCCACGAATGTCTCACAGCGGATAATGAATGAATGCCAAAACAAAGACTACTAAGAAATAGCTAGAGTGCAGGATCAAGCTAAGGTGAAAGAGAGGAGTTAAACAGAGTGAGACAAAATTTAGCACCAGACATTGATGTAGAAATGAGACTCACATTCAAAGGTAGCGTAAGGAGTAATCAAATCCTATGGCGAAGGCAGAACACTTCAAGTCATGCTTTCCTTTATTAACTACTAAATTCAGCCACAGCATAAAAACATTACATTTACCAACAAACGCAGGGAAAATATATAGTACATTACAAAACAACTGACCAAGTATAGTTAAAAGCAGTCCAGGTGCATGTCTAAGGGACCATATTTACCTTTTGTTGCTGATCTCCATGTTTCATATTCAGATAATGTATATGCTATTGTACAAATGTAATTTGCTTGTTCAAAACACACTGGCTCTCACCAAATGTTTATCTGGTTCTTGCTCATTTTAACTGCATGTGTGGAAAATGATTTGATATTTCCTTTCTTTCAAGTGTGTGCCCATTGCTGAATTTGTACAGCCAATGGTCCCATTGTGCACCTCTGCTTGTGGCTATGTGCATGGTAGCTCCTATCACTTGTAAGTTCCTCCCAGATTTCCAGCCTGGAGAGAATCTCCTGTGCCTTTGGAAGGGCTGTAAAATCACAGAGAAAAAGTGATGGAGTTCCATTGATGCAGCTCACTAAGGAAGGGACATGATTCATCAACATTCCAAGAAAAGTACTCTCCTTGGTACTCTGAGAGAAGTAATACAAAACTCCATAAACACTGGTGCTAGCTGTGCATAGCTGAGTTTTTTCTTGAAAATCATTTTGCCTCTATAAAAAGCCCCAACCCATTCTGTTGCTTAAAAGAAGCTAACAGAGTGATGAAACCAGTCAGAATTAATATTTCTGATTCTGCAAAAGCCATAAAATTCACAGTTGTTTGCCAGTGTCTTCCTTTCCTGTTTAGGTGGTCAAGAGTCTGCACTGATAATTAAAAGTTGCGTACCTGTAATCATAGTTCTCTGCCAGGAGAACCCTTATCAGTCATAAGAAGTGAATTGTCCCATCAAAGCACAGGATCATGAGCACTTTACAAAAGAATGCACATACAGAATGTGCAAAGCTATACAGTAGGAAAGTGTGCTTAAACAGTGAAAACAACTGTCAAAAACTCCCTTTGTAGCCTATTAACAGGCTAAAGCTGGCCAAATGTATTTTTCATTAAAAAAATCAAAAACAATGAATTAAAACATTTAGGCCCACATGCATCAAAGCAAAAACCGGTCGCAAACGGGCAGATTCTCAGAATCTGCCCCTTTGCTACCGGTATTTTTGCATTTGGGATGCATCACCCAAATGCAAAAATTGCAATTTAAGTAATCTCTAAATTGCGATTACTTAAATTGCTATTGCATTTAAGGAATCGCAAATTGAGATTCCTTAAATGCAATGCATGAAAGTAAAAAAACTAGCGATTTCGCTAATAGGGGGAGCAAATTACCATGAAGCTGAACTTCATGGTAATTTGCAAAAACTTTGAAAAATGTACTAAAGTGCATTTTTCAAAGTTCCATTTTACACACACACGTGCCCTTAGGGCATGTGTGTGTGCAAGATGTACTCATATGCAGATTTCAGGGGTGCAACAGGGTGTCCTTTTGACACCCTGGCACCCTTGAAATTGCATTCTCAATTTGCGATTCTCTAACTGAGAATGTCTTCCCATTCATTCCCATGGGCCTCTAGGCCCTTAGGAATGAATGGGGAGGTATTCCTTAATTGCGACTCGCAATTTGCGAGTCGCAATTAAAGAATGTTTAGAAATCGCTATTTTTTAAGCGATTTCTACATTCATAGCCTTTTGCTATTTCTTATTTTTTGCTAATAAGGAATCGCAAATGGCATTGTTGATGCATGTGCCAGTTAAATAGCAATTCAAAACAAAATAGCAAAAAAGTGATTAGAAATATCTTCCATAAATCTTTTTTTTTAAAGGAAAAAGAAAGGAAATATAGGGTAGTATTAGCTGGTAGGCAGCTATGGGCATGGAAGTGAAAGCTGGCACTGCCTTCTCCCTCCCATCATGTCCCACAGGTGACAAGTCAGTTCTTTCTTCCAGCTTTTTGCAACAGGATCCTGGAGCACTCGCCTCAGCCTTTTTTGCTATTTTCCTTCTGGAACGTTGCCAAACCTTTTTCAAACGATTTCACTTGATGTGCCTAGAGACTAATAGTGTGTGTCACCTTTTTCTGACAGAAATGTATTTTTCCAGTTAGAATGACTTCACCTTTTGTGAAGTGCCTTGCCTGTGGCAAGAGAAAAGCCCTCCTCTAAACCACATCTTCTAAGTATAGTGCTTCCCAGATGATGGGTCTGTGTATTTGTGGATCTCCGAAAATCGGGGTTAAATATATGTACAAGGACAACTTAGCTGGGTGTGTCCATGAGAGAGAGAGAGAGAGAGAGAGAGAGAGAAAGATAGAGAGAATAACTATTGTGTAGTGTAATGAGTCTGTAGTATCTGGAGTTGAGCGGTTTTAAGACCATAATTACACTTATAACCATTGTATTGTGTACATCCTATTCACCTCATATTTGACAGCAAATAATGAGGGGCTTTGAGCTTAGTGCCAATAAAGGATTCCATAGCTCACACTTTCAAAGTACCTCCAGTGAAAGGTCCTTTCAAAAGTCTAATGAACAGGGAGGAGAGTGGGTTGTTGCATGTGAAACTATAAAACATACCAAGGTTGGTGAACTACAGTTACGACTAAGCAACTTTCTTCCTTACCACTGGAATGTTCATAGAAGCATGGATAATGATGATTATGTAAAAGAGACACAATGATGGAAAGCAGAAGGGATGCTCACCTTAGCTGAAAAGGTTCACAACCACCGTCTAATCTACTGCTACTTTAGCTTTTGCCTGAAACAAAACAACAAGGTGGTAGGACTGCATGAATAAATCTCATGCACTGCTGATCACTCGGGCAGCAATCCAGTCCATTGTTTTCACCCACTATGCCACACTAGACAGAGACCAGCCATATGCAAATTAGTCTTGGTCATTCTCCAATAGAGACAGTGCAGCCAAAACTGTCATGCCATGAACCCTCCAGAAGGAATCAAAAGGAACCTCAGAGCGGTTTGGCATTTGTAAGCCTCATCAATAAGATAGAGCTTCAGTCCTGTGGCACAGTGAGCATGGGACCCAGTAAAAGGTTTGGAAGCACCCCCTGAGCAACAGCTGCCTCAGATCTTGCCTGGACATCCAAAGAGTAGTGCAGCATGAAGTGCGGCATGAAGGAACAGCAAGATCTATACATTGTGACCATGCAGAGGTCTATAATCAGAACTTGGGTGAAGACAGTTGCTGTCAGAGTCACTGGTTTGTATGCTAACTGTTCCTCGAACAGGCCTTTCGCAGCAATTCACATTTGATGCATTTCAAACGATTACACATTTCTAGTCTGATTTTTTAACAACTTTGTCCTGTTCATTTAGAATTTAAGACACCAGTTAATGTCCAAGTGTACAGAGTTTGCTGTCAAGTGTTCCTCAGATAAATAAAAGAGGTTAACAACACTATATACTGTTGTAAAAAAACAATAGAAGGATGTGGGCACTTTCATAATGAGGTGTGGTGTTGTTTTAAGACCAAATGAGTTCCTTTAAAATTCAGATATGGTTCTTGGACAGTAAGGCCTTGCATTTCACTGGCTCTGAATGTAAGTGAAGACAGCCTAGAAGCACCAAATAAACCAGGCTGCGCTTTGAGGCCATTTTATTTACAAGTACTTGCTAAAGTATTTGTGTGTCCCTGGGAACACAGCCTAGGCCGTCGGGGAGGGCACACCAATAGTTTGAAGACATTTGCTCAAGGCACACCATCAGCTCCTCTAACGGAAAGTGCAAACTTCAGGTAATATCCCCTCACTTCTAGGAGACAGGGGCTGTCACGCAGATAACAGCACTTGTTTCACAGCTAATTCCCTTCCTTGGTCATAAGGAACTTTGACATGGAAAAAAGAGGAGGGGTCTAGATCCCACTTTAATACACATTTTGCAGATAGGAGATGCAGATCTACATCAGCTTTCCTGAAGCAGCAATCGGGACAGACAAAGGACAGGTCCTGCCTAGAAAGTGTATAACATTCTAAATGCTGCAGTGACACTGCTGACCCTCCATCTACCAAATGTCAGTAATCGGGAAGAATTAAATCAGCATCTATTTTCTATTACTGAATTTCTAAGCAGAGTCCTGTCTCCGTCCTCCTTTAATTCAGTTTCTGGGTCTCCACCCACTAGACACATGGCATGCAGTCAAAACACACCTAGAGATGCTGTATCCACCTTCTATTGTGTACCATGCTAAATCATGGGCCATCCAAAATATATTCCAATGGCTTCAAAACCTAAACTCTCAGCACACACATGTGTCACACACTCGCTGCACAAACACGCACTCGAAATGAAAATGGAATATCAGTTCAAAGATAGGAGGTTCACATAACAGTGGCACTTTACACAAGAGGGGTCAGTAGACATCACTCTCCTTGACACAGAGAAAAAGGTCTGGTCAAACTAGTAATTCACAAAAACTTGGTATGCTGCCACCACCACTTTATGTGGCTTTCCCAGGGCACGGACCGCAGTCTAAAATGACCTTTTCTAACATGGAACAGGACAGCTGCCAACACATAATGGGGTGGCAACTATAGGAGCTAACCATATTGTGTACCCATTTGTGAAGACATGCCTAGTGAGCCCATTCAGTTCATAGAACAGGTTCTGGACATCGCACTACCAGGGAGAGGCCTAGGCTTCTAAGCAAGCACTTGATAAGCATGACTCCAGAGCCAAACAAAAACTTAGGACAAGTTTCACAAGAAGTCTGTTACTCACGGCAGAAGTTCATGCCCGTTTGCCATTTAGGCGACCTTTCTGTCTCAACACTTTAGAAAGCAGTTTGGACTGGTTTCTTTACATAGTTCATATTTCCTCTGTAGTGCAGACAGTGTTTTTGTGGAAGATGATGGCTTCTCTTTGGAGTTAATGGCAATGCTGGCTCCAAGCAGGAGTACCCACAACATCAGCATAATAATTTTCAAGCTCTGCGCCTGGCTCCCATCAATTTTCTAGGATGGGCCACTCAAAGGAAAACAAAGGACCCAGACTCCTCAGAAACTTCTCTTTCACTAGCAACTGTCTCAGCTGACTTCCACCACCATTAGTCAAGTAACAGTTCTCAGGAGGACGTCCTTCCACTACTATGTATGCTTGCCCCATTTACGCATGCTCACTCGATATTCACACAGGGATGTCAGTGCAGCGTCTGGTTATGACATAAGTGGAACGTTACTCCAGAGGATGAGAAGGCATGGCACACATACCTCTAAACTGTTAAAGAGGCCTGTTCAGCTACTGATCAGTAAAATACAAGGGAAACTGACACTACCACTCACTGTATAATGTCATAGTCACAGACATCAAGTCTCATGCCCAGCTAAGGGTACCCTTTTGGCACTTCTCCATGACTTCAGAGCCAGGCTGTAAGGTTCAATGCCAAGTTCGGACCTAGGCCTACTGTGTGCACACAGTGCGCGCTGAGGCCAAAATAAAGTCATGAAACCAGATTCACTTGCAATTGAATCGCCCAGGTCAAGGGTATGCACCCTTTACAACAGGAGGCCTCAGAAGAATGTCACAAACTGTATTTAGTTCTTATTGCATAGAAGTCTTTGGCCACAGGAGGAAAGGTAAAACATGCCTCTTATGAATTCTGTGATTCGGTGGGCGGTGAGGGGTATAACTTTGCAATATGTAGTTCGTAAGGGAATAGTTTATAAGAGTAAAGTAACAAAGTAATATAACCCTCAAATCATGCTTCAAAGCAAATTAAATATGTTATGGACAAAATGGAGTCAGTTGACTCACAGATAATATTACTGCAAGGGTACAAAACAATGCTCAGGGGATGGGATATTTCAAAAATTGCTACTGTTGTTCAGGTTGCTTTTGTTTGAATGTGTCCTTGCGCTGAAAATTGATGCGAGGATGCACTTCTGTTGGAACGGGCAGTGTCTGGCAGGCTGAATGGATGCCCCCAGCCAGGCAGAACAGCCTCTACCGTCAAGGGCAGGTGATTACACTCACTGTATAACCTGTGCTCATCCTTGGGTAGCTCGGCTCTGAGCAGTCAGGCTTACTACAGAGGCAATGTGTAAAGCAAAGGCAAAGCAGCCACTCATGATAAACACACCGAGCATCCCAAAAGAGACTCACACAGGATGTATGTAAAAATGCTTATATTCAACACACATATTCAATCCCTATAACATATACTTTTTGGGCATAAAACACATTCGGAAATATTACTAGCAGTACTAGGCCCAGTCTTATTGTTATGATATCAATAGTATGCACACTGTGGATAATTCCTAATTCAACCCCCACTTCCACAATTTAGAAGGCCTCCTAACGGCCTTTACTCCATCCGAATCGGATCCGGAATGTGTCCTTCTGACCAAATCGGAAAGGTTTCCGAATGATTACGATGTGAGTTAGGCGTTAGGAATATCCTAATCTGAACACAAAGGCATTTGGAATGACCGAGTCGTACAGAGCAGACTCGTACGTCTCTACTGGCCGTGTTTCTGAATGACTGTTTACGATGCTGGATTCGGACAGCCTTTCCGAATCGTGTCGTCTGACTGGAATCGGCAGTCGGAATCAGACTTTGGGGGGCCTTAGCAGGACACCCCTGCAACCGGAGCCTTCCCAATCTGGCCCGTGGGGGTACCCATAGGTCCCCCCTTACCAGCCATGTACAGTGTGACAGGCACCAGGGGATGCCCGCCACAGGGTGCCCGATTTTCCCCCAGCCACCCCTTTCTTCAATGGGAGCCTATGCATTCGGTCCGAACATAGGCTCCCATTAAAGTCGATGGGACTCTGACCCAATCGTATCTGGAAGGATCTGCATGCATCGTAAACCGATCCGAGTCAGTTGGAAAACCATTCCCAAACCGATTCGGTCGTAATGATTTCCAAACCGCATCAGAATTGGCCCCTTACTCTGGGTTCTTGGAAAGCAGATGGGAATATGTAGCAGTTTTAATTAGGAGGTAGACGTGAACAAGGGTAGGTTAGCAGCCACTATGGAAGTTCACCCACAGGTCTCAAAACATGAAGGAGTCATGAAGTCTCTTGATTCACATCCGAACTGTCTTGGAAGCGTTCCTTCAAGCCAGTAAATTTCTCTCGCTACTACCCGGTGCCAAGATGTCTTTGTGAGGTGCCAGGTGTAGAGAGGGCAGTTGGACCTCCGCGATGAGGGTCAACAAGGGAACAACCGATTAATGAGGAGTAACACCGGGGAGCCTCTTGATAGGATGAGGTGCCCGATCGGTACACAATGATCCGGGTCGTGCCCATCCACTCTCGGTACAGCATCTGGTGAGCGTTGGTATGAGTCACACAAGGCACTTCAGATTTCAAATACGATGAGTTGCAAATTTTGAGCCTACCGGGAAAGGAGGTACAATGACCAGTGCACGTTGAGACGCATTGCACCAGGCAATTCCGGTCAGACACAGCGAAGAGATGCAATTCCGTACATCCCTGGAAAGGAGGCACCACGTCTGGTGCATGATGATACAGGCTGCACCCGACCAGTCTGGTCACACACACAGGCACAAGTTCAGCAGAGCCACATATGGGAGAATGAGGCTCACGGGTACACCCCACCTCCGAGGGTAGCACCCTGTGAATCATACACCTCACGCAATGAGCATGTCGATGTGTCGCACAGGAGAGATGTGGCACGATTAATTAAATGTGCCACGCGGGGTCTCCCAACCAGTGAATCCGCTCACCAATAACTAGACGCTTATGAGTGTCAGGATCCCCGCAGTACAGGAACCACCTGTCCAAGACAATCCAGTCTCCAGACACAAGTCTTAGTTCCATGCTCACACCCCGGTACCAGTTATTTCAGTAGCCGTGGTGGGCACTTGAGAGAGCACCCTCTCCAGATGTCACAGGTAGATGGTGTAGGTCCCTGGTGGGAGCTCTTTGATGTCCCCGAGATCTCAGGGAGAACAGGATGCCCACAGTTGGGCCCTTAAAGAGCACACTTCAGGGTGCCACACTTCAGCAGGTCTTCAGTCCAGGCCAGCCACTATTTGGACAGTTATCCTCCATGTGCACAACATAGTCCTCTGGCAGTGAACACTACACAGTCTGGGTTCTCTGGTCCCCACAAGCATATCTCACCCTTTGCTGAAGGATGGCACCCGTAGTTATACGGTTGTGTGTCTTTGAAGTTCGGGTGGTTTAGGTGTTCCCCTTTGAACCACAGATGACTACCCTAAATTGTAGGCCTCTCTGCCATGGGGTAGTGGAATGCAGATCTTAGTCTCTAGGGGCCAGATCATGGCCCCACTAAAGATTAAGTGTCACAACCGCTATCTTCAATCTATCACATCTCAAATGGCTGAGGTCTACCGTTCCATGTGAGATGCCATTGGTTTATGGCTGTCGCTTGAGCAATGCACAGATGTGCTGGCACCGATCCATGGTATCCAATGGAGCCAGACACCACCGTCCCGAGACTCTTGGTGCATAGAAATGTCCATATTCTGTAAGTGGCATTTCCAAACTAGTTATGATAAACCCCCCTTTACGAATGGAAACCCATTGATATGAAACATAATGAGGCTGCTCCACTGCAATCCACTAGTGCAGTCCGAAGACCAAAAAACCTAATGGGCGTGAGTGTGGGACACATTGTTCAGGGCAATACAGCTTGTTAGTTTGCCTATTGTTTTAAACGCTCACAAATCTTCCCCTATCAACAACTTAAATGAAAGGGATTTGCATTAGAGAAAATCCCTGCCCTCTAGACTTAAATCAATGCATTCATGCTTTTCCAAACACTGCAGCACTAGTATTGATTCGTCAGTGCGCCATTTATAAACATTTGTTATATAACTATAAACTTAAGTGATTTGCAGCACCCAAATCACCTCCTAAGTATCTCTGCTCCAATAAGACATACCTGTGGCAGTCTCTGAAAAGGTTTCAATATGCGATTCTGTTCATTGTACAAAATGCGAACCCCGACTTTGTGCTGCACCTGTTAAAGATTTGAAGGCCTCCACTGTCGGGCCTGCATGTGAAAGTGAATGTGTGAGAGCCAGGAAGTAAAAGCAATAAGTGTGTGAGTTTGCAAGTGTGGGAATGACTGTGAGAATGAAAAGTAGTATTGTGTGTTTGTGTGAAACTAAATGTGATTTAGAGAGCATGAAATGGGCTTTTAGGCGTGTGAGGGAGCGTGTGTGTGTGAAAAGGGACAAATGTATCAGGACAGAGTGTAGGGAATGTGTGTTTTTCAAGCCTGGTTCGATCTGTAAGTGGCTCACATACCTCTAGGCAAATGTACTTTAAAAATAGCTACCCGCGAGGCGACCTCTAGCTTTATTATTCGGGCAAAGCCCAAGCATTTGCATCAGAAAGTGGGCGCAGTCGCAAACAGCAAAGTCTGAACGTAGTTATTTTTTTTAACTCTTCCCCAAAGAATTTGTCAATAAGACAAATGTGAAAATAAATGTATTCTGCCTTGCCTAACTCATCACAACATGTTGCATTTCGAAATATTACTTGGTACAGAGATCTTTGTGAATCCAGTAAATTCCCGGGTACAATGGCACTTTAATAACTATGCTGGTTAATGCACTTGCTGGAAATATCTGTGTGCATTTTTCTAATCAAAGGTTTGACTGAATATAAAATTGCAGAGAGGATCAATGTGCCTGCTGTAACGCACAGCATGAACATGCAGATCACAGAGTTGTTTTTTTACATAGAGAGCTCTGCTGGTTACTGTTTTTGCTGCAGAGATCACTGTGTTACCTGCAGGTTACAAGTTAAAATCTGTATCATATAGTTTAGCGATTCCTGATCCTGCATCAACGATATGCATGCAAACTACAAGGCAAACATTAGGAAACTTGGTGGGCTTTTTCTCAATATTATATTATTATAAGGTTGCTTAATAAAAGGTTAGTTTGGTTAATATGAAGTACTTATTGATAAGTACTATATAAATGGCTAGAAACTCTTACAATGCATGCATATTTTTTGCATACAAAGTTTAGGAAAGTAAAAAACATAGCCCCGCCCCAAACTCCTTCCCCAGTCCACTGCTTATTTTGTGAGTACCTGCACTTATTTGTTTGCATTTAAAGCACTGGTCACCATTGTGGTAGAATATTAGGTGTGCAATTTAAATTGATCTGTTTACACACCACTGGTATGTCTCCACCACCTTGTTAAAATGTTAGTTTCTCACCTCTCAAAATAAAGAACTGTAAAACTAATTCTAGTAAGACTAACCCCTCAACGTTAGCTCTGTAGTATGTATTGCACACACTGCAACAGCAATTATAAGACACTGCGGTTGCCAGATATGACCTTTTGTTTTTTAGTCTAATTTATGCTCATTCATTCAATATAAAAAATTTCTAGAAGTCTGAACTGTGTATATATTTCCACATTGGCATTTGTTAATATAAATCACATTCCGTATGTCCCATAATACCTTCAAAGTGTTTACTTCCCAATTAAGGGATATATACTTGATTTAGGTCCTAATTACAAGCAATGCGGAATCCTATGCACATACGTGCTATGTGTACTTGGTAAACGTACAGAACAAAGTCAAAGTACGAACATATTACATGCTTCTCCTTGGTACAAAGAAGTTACTGATTAGGCACAGATCAACACAAGAAACAACTGATAAAACACAATCGCGAATAAGGAACAACTGAATTATCCATATATCAAAATCTATTTATTGTCAAGGGAAATTTCTTTCACTTTGAGAGCTGCTCTGAACAGTCTAGAACCTGGACTAGGCCTGGGCGGTAAATTCCGTTCCGCTCGTGGAATTTGCAGAATTTGGGTAATTTCGTGTTCTGCGGAGAACGTGGAATTGCCCAAAATTCTGCGTTCCGCAGCTTTGCGGAATTTTTTGCTTGTTCGCGTTCTCAAAATGCGTGCTCGCGAGACATTTCCCCCCGAGCATGCAAACAGCGATCGCGAACAGGAAAAAAGCATCGCCAACAAGCAATTCCGCGTGTTCGCGGAATTTCTGCGTGTTCGCGGAGATATTTTACCGTTTCGCAGAGCTTTGCGTAGCGCGACTATGCGAATTCCGCCCACCCCTAACCTGGACACTACTCAATCAGCCTTAAATAATGTTCTCTATCTAAGAAACAGGTGACAAACTGCCAATTTCTTTGTCCTTTGAAAGAGCAAATTCCAGGTAAATGCTACACAAGAACCTGCCATAAATCTGCCTTCCTTAAGCAATATTTTCTAGGCCAATGTAGGCAAGGAACTTGCAGTTGAAACAACTTTAATGGTCAGGAGAAAACACGACAGTAACTAAAACACGGAAGCCCCCAGATTAGTCGGTGGACGTTCTGTTGGGGTGTGGCAGGACTATCCGAAATCCCCCTGTTGCTCAGATCACTAGCACATTTAACAAACTACACAAGGCATTCGTTAAAAAAACCTAAACGCGAAACATATTACTCCACCAATGTTGAACCTGCTGGCGAGCTTCAACACTCCAATAATATTTTTAATTAAGCTACTCCTAACATATCTGGATGTAAGATTTTTTTTTTTAATAGTTTTATTTTTTAAGGCTTAAAAAGGCAACGCATACACATCATAGTGAGAAAAAGTGCCTACACAATGGTACCAATAGTTATATATTACTTAAAGTGGCGGCAGAATGGAATACGACAGGCAATGTCATAACAGTTGCTACGACAGCAATAGGTTGAGACTACTCCCAGATCAACACTTTTTATTACAACATGGGGAGCAGGGTCAAAATGTATCCGCCCACCAAGTCGGGTATGAAGGTAGTGGTCCGCAAATGTCTCTGGGGTAAGACATTTTGGGCAGGCAAGTGGCGTACACCTCCAAATGCTCACAACAAAATACATATCTTTGAGCTAGTCATTAAACCTCGAGGATCTATCCCTCCCCCAGCACATACGGCCCTACACTTAGCATTGCCATTACAACTAATTTCCTAGGTGATTTTGGTATATTTTTGAGAAATTCGAGGAATGCCACAAAAGGGGTGCTCTCTGAGCGAGGCTCCATCATCGTTCCTAACACCTCATAGACCCGTAGCCAGAAAGCCTTAACCACTAGGAAGTCCAACATCAAAGTGGAAACAAATATGAGCACCAGATGTTCTGCAACGCCAGCAGTCGAAGTCCATGCCAAAATTCAGCATACTAGCTGGTGTATAATATTGTCTATGAATCTATTTAAAATGCATGAGTTTAAAACCATTACTGGAAATGTCTTGTTTGCAGGCAACTGTAAGCCCGTGGCGCTTCCTAAATCTCACATCCCTAGTCTTGAGCCAATCTGGATCTGGCCTGGGACACCAAAGCACCAGTTCCAACAGCTATCATATTATACTGGTGGCTTATCTGTTGGGGTTCGCTATTAGCAGGGAGACCAAGCCGTAAGCCTCCAGTTCCCCCAGAATTAAAGGGTAGATCTCACACATGGCGAAGTCTGTAATACCTCAGCACCTCAAGTGCAAATTTTGGAGAGCCATACAAGTATATTGCAACGGTCTTGAACTACTGTTGAGAAATAATGCACTGGTGAGTTTCAGGGCTTTTTCTCAAGTTGCTTGATCACCCCTGATTCTCTGGTTACCTGCACCAGGGGCTACGAGGGAAGTACATTGCCTTCACCCGGCACAGTGGCACTAGTCTTATACATGTATGAATTTCTTTGTTAGGTTTGTGTGGAGGCCTTAAGTGGCCCTGTGGACGCAAGCCTCATCTCAAGATTGCAGTGGAGAGGCAGCCTCAAACAGTGGAACCAATGGTGCATGAATTTCGCCTGGGATACCAAATAACAGATCTCAACGTTTAAAGCTGTGAAACCACCCCATTTGTAGGGTAGTTGCCTTTTCTCCCACACCACTCGGGGCTGGTGCCAGTCCATGCAAGTCTGATTATTAGCTTCTTATGCTGGTCAGAAAGTGCCTTGGCGAGGGGGATGGGTATATTCTGGAAGAGGCAGATCACTTTAGGAAATAGGACAATTTTCAGTGGGGTTACTTTAACTGCTACCGATAGAGGCATTCTGACACACTTTTCGACCAGGAAGGAATGGTTTTACATACATCTTCTGTAATTCTCCTTAATTATTATATCTATATCCCAGTGATATAATATGTCCAAGTATCTAATTGAATTGGTTTGCCATCTGATTTGGAATTCCAGTCCTGGCGTCAGTGTATATATCATTAAGGAGAGCATTTCAGTCTTTGACCTATTAAACAAGAAACCTTATCGTCTGACAAAGGGGAGGATCTCCTTTATGACTGTATTCAATTTAGTTCTGTATCTTTAATCAGGCAGAGTAAATCATCTACACAGACCAAGAATAAGATCCTCTGCGTGCCAAATTGAATGACCCAAGTGTGATGAGATTCTTGAAGAGTGCAAGCCCGGGGTTCATGGCCAGTTCAAATAGAACTGGCAACACCAAGCAACCTTGCCTTGTCCCTCTGCCGATTGCAATAGAAGAGGATAGTTGATTATTTATGTTTATTCTGTCAGCTAGGAGGTATAAATGAGTTTGATCCACTGACGCATGCCCTTGCTCATGAACATCTTTTCCACCACCACGAAGAGGAAGGGCCAATCAATTGAATCAAAAGCCAAAGCGACAGTGAAGAATGTGCCAATGACAACTATATTCTGTTTAATTTGGTGAAAAATTGCAAACAGTGTGCGTAAGCCGTCACCCGTAGAGAAGCCAGATATGAAACCCAACTGGTCTGGTTGTGACCAGTTGTGGCAATAGGGCTAGCAAGCTATTGGCTATGATTTTTCCAAATTTTTTTTGTTATTAATGTTAATCAACTATAGTGGTGTATAGGAGTCATATAACTGTGGAGATGGAGGGTAATGAAAATGGCCTTAAAAGCATTGGAAAGAGCATCCCATGCTCAAATGCTTCCAAATAAACTGCCAATAGGTACAGGGCCAATTTCTCTACATATTCTTTTTAGAATTCAATTAGCAAACCATCGCCACCTGGGGCACTTTCATTTCTCAAACTCTTTAAAACATTATTTCTTTCTTTCAGGGTGATGGTAGAGTATAATTGCTCTCTTGTCTTGCTATAGCCACGCTAGCATAGCTTCATCTAGATATTTGTGGATTTCAGTAGCTTCTACGTCTGACCTCGTAATATATAGTTCAGAGTAAAATTCTACAAATGTAATTGACTAAGTCTACCCGGTAATATAGTAGCATATCACATTTTTTGAAAGCCCTAGACGAGGTCATTGTTGCCCGGGCCCTTCGCTTCTCACATTTTTTATTTCTGGGGGATTTTAATATTCATCTGGACAGTGTGGAAGCGGGGGAAACCAGGGAGTTTTTCGACTCTCAGAACCTCGCCCAGCTCTCCCAATGGGTCAGTTCCCCTACGCATCATGGAGGGCATATCTAAGAGCCGGTTTGCTCTAATTTCCCTATCTGTGTCAAAGAACTCTTCTAAGCAGTTTGGACTGGTAATTTTTTGGTCCACCTTTCGTGGACTGTTCAGAATTCCCACCCACATAATCAGCATCGCCAAGGAACACCCTCCCACAAAATTGATCCTACCGCCTTTAGCTTAGTTTTGGCAGATACTCGGCCAGTCTTTACCGAGGATTTGGGAGGAGCCCTGGAGAGTTTCACTAGTTGGATCTCGCATGCGGTGGAGCATCTATCCCCGTTCTCTTCTGATAAGCGATCTTGAGAATCCCCCTCTAAACCATGTTTTTCTAAAGAACTCAAAGTGCAAAAACAGCATTGCAAAAAATGAGAACGCTGTTGGAGACTGGCATACTGTTCTCTCGCTAAAGTGGCATTAAGGAAGGCACAGAAAGTACATTATGCTTCTATACGTCAAGCAAAGAGTCTATACTATGCTGATCGCTTAGCTCATTCTAAAAATAATGGCAAAGACATTTTCTCTATTGTGCAGAGTTTCATAGCCCCTAGCGCTGAGATTACCACCCTACCTACCTCGGGCGCCAGGTGTGAGAAACTGTTTAGCTTCTTCATTTATGAGATTCAGGCGATACAGGCGAATTTCGGGATCAGCACCACTGCTCTGGTAGGGAATTCCTTCCCGAATATTCCTACATCTAGTTCGCCCCATCACCTTCCCTGATGGCATTTTCACACATTGCTCCGCAAGACTCCTTGGCAATTCTCAAATCTCTGAAATCCGGTTTCCCATCAGATCCTTGCTTGGCCAGGCTGTTCACCTCTGTTGCCGAGGTAGTTAACCCAGAGGTTAACACTCTGATTAATATGTCTCTTCAGACTGCCACTGTTCCCCTAGATTGGAAGCAGGCTTAACTCCTGCCTCTGCTGAAAAAGCCCTCTCCAGCTAGCTACCGCCCTATCTCCCTTCTTCCGGCCGTGGCGAAAGTCTGTGAGAAAGCTGTTAACAAACAGCTTTCCAATTTTGTTGAAGTATCTGGCCTGCTTCATTCAGCCCAATCAGGGTTCAGGGCCACCTATAGCACAGAGACGGCTCTCGTTGAATTCTCAGAAGCAATCAGAGTGTTTGGACGCTGGTGGCAGAGCGGCTCTAATTTTATTAGACTTCTCTGCCGCCTTTGACACGGTGCCACACTCCCAGCTACTGGCCCGTCTCTCGGATATTGGTATCTCTGGATTAGCCTGGAATTGGGTTAAATCATTCCTAGAAGATAGATCGCAGCAAGTTTGGCTGCCCCCGTCCTCATCGGCTCCCAAAAGGGTGACTACCGGAGTGCCGGAGTGCCTCAGGGTTCTACCTGGAGCCCTCTCCTCTTTAACATATATGTTACTCCCCTGATCTACTCGGCGGAGGCGTTGGGAGCTAAGATCATCGCTTATGCAGACGATACCCAGCTCCTCTTCACTTGGGGAAAAAATTACTTATCCCCTGCTCATGATAAAGCCGGTCTTACAGACGTCTTCAAATGGCTCCTCTCTGCCCAGCTCAAGTGTAATTAGGACAAGTCGGAAATCCTTCGGCATAGGACTTTTCCCCCTCAGTTTAGGGAATCGCTCTGGCTGGCAGACTATCCTCTACCTAATTCTGCGGGTCAACCAGTCAAAAACCTTGGGATCTGGTTCATCAGAGATCTCCGGTTCTCCACTCAGATTAAGAAACTAGCAGGGCAGTGCTTTGGTACCCTTAAATCACTCAGGAGGTTTTTACCCCTCCTACCCAGGGCAGCTAAGGAAATGGTTACCCGCGCTCTGATCTGTTCACGCATTGATTATGCGAATGCCTTGTACATTGGCTTGCCAGGGTACCAGTTTAAGAAACTGCAGGTAGTACAAAACGCTGCTGCAAGGGCTCTTCTTAATATTCCTGGAAGATCAAGCATAAAGCAACATCTACACGACTTTCACTGGCTCCCCGTGGCTCAAAGAGTTACATTTAAAGCCCTTACCCAGGCTCATGCAGCCTTTTATGGATCTGGTCCGCTTTACCTCAGGAAACAATTTGGGTTCTATGCGCCCCGGAAACAGCTGTGCTCAGCTGCGCAGTTTCTGGCGGTGATTACCTGTTTCCACCTTATGAGAATGGGGGGCCGTTCCTTGGCCTACAAGCCAGCAGAGGCTTGGAATTCCCTTCCCCTCGATCTTCGAGGAACTCAAGATCCTTAAATGTTCAGGAAACGGTTAAAAACTGCTTTTCATTTAATCTTCAGTTGGCTCTCAGCTCCGCTCCTTTTGGCTGTTGCGCCGGGACACTCTTGAGTAGCCATGCACGTTATAAATGTAAATAACATAACAATAACATAACATATTCTGTTTCTAGCTGAATAACAGCAGCGAAGGCCCAAGGTGGACGAATTAGACCAGCCAGAGTGCGACCAGGGGGCTCGCTCTCCCCATAGCGCCTAGATGCTATATATTTATCCCAAAACTCAATTTCTCTTTCCGTCTCCTCCCTATTATCAGCCACTTTAGAATGTAAGTCTGCGAGCCTTAAAGAGGACATAGGCACGAGCCATGGAGCCAAAGTCATCATCATCACAAACTTTATTTGGCCAATCACTGACCATAAAAGTACAATAATACACATTCAATAAATACAACAGCTTTAGAAAAGCTCAGTACTCTTCGAAATTATAAAAGGAAAAAAAATTCAAATAGAGTACAGTACACTCAAATCAAAAGTAAGATGACAACAAAGAAAAATTCTAAAATTCCAAGGGGGTAAGAATTTAAAACAATTATAGTAGGAGGCTGTTAGGACCAAGAGGGAAGATATTATACAAATTCATATTTGTTTCTTAGCCTCAGGGAGTGACATACCAAGTTTCCCACAGCCAGACAGGACTAAGTATTCTCCAGCCTTTGCTAACGCGCAAAATCCTCCTTCGGGTAGTTGGTTTTGAAGGAGCGAAAAACAGGGCACAAGAAGCATTTCCTGGGATAGGCATAGAAAGCACACAAAAAACAAAGTACGAAGGACGTTGTGTGGCTTGTTTATTACAAGGACATCTTGGCAATAGTTCTCCCCAGGTTGCATTGTGAGGGGAAACAACCAATAAATGCAGCAGACAAAATCAGAATCTGGTTAAATAAAACCTCACATTTCCCACTGGTGAACCAAGAAAGGTATGGCTCACACCCAAATCACAAATGTATTGGATTATAGTTAGGGCTCACAAGCAATATATCAAAATCTGCCTGGTAAGCTCTGCCTTGCCTAATCTGGAAGGCCTCCTTTACTTTAGATATGACCTTAGAGTCAATACTTCCCAGATTATCAGCATATCCCTGCAGACCCAGCTCTATAAATTATTTACTAATATATCTAAACCATGGTACGTCATACACATTGTCAAGAGAAAGACAGTCCTTCAATATATCCCTCGTTAAATGCTCCTCGGGGTCCTCCTAGATCTTCAACCATAATAGTACTGGTTCCAAATTTACCTCATCTCCCACCGGGACAAGGCCCAGTTCTGAGAGGCACATGAAAGCAGGGCATGACTTAGGGACCGCCAAAAGTCTACGAGCAAACTTATTCTCTACCAGTTGTATTGGCCATGGTTCTTTATATCCCCCACCTCTGCGAGCCAAAGTCTTTTTCTAATGAGTTCAATGGATCATGCCTCTCTAAGGCTAGCAGATCTGCATTCTGAATTGGATGATATTAGGGAGAAGTTGGAAAGAGAAATTAAGTTTCAGATAGATTTTAGGAACACATGGCTGTTTGCAATGCATTCTCACCGTACAACTGTTTTAAACACCTCCCACAATGTAGAGTTATTAGCAACTGATACCCTATTTATTTTAAAGTAGGACAGAATGAGGTGTCTATTCTCTTCTCCAAACATAGAGTCTACAGGGCCATCGCTTGTATTACCTGGCTCTGGGAATCTGAAGCGGAACCTGTAAAGTAACTGATACTTCTGCATTATATTACTGCAACAAAATTGGGCAACCCAATACACCCTTGAAGGCTTGGGTATATTTCAATAATAGGTAAATGTGCCTTCAAGGGAATTAATTTTTCTATACATTTTTGTAATATTCTCATATATTCACGAAGATCTAAATAGTGACTTCAGACAACAAATTCTTGGAGTTAAGCATATTATTTCCACATAAATGAATCGCAAAAGAAAAATATACATTTATATAGAAAAATTAATTGAAGGGTACAGAAAAAGCAAATCACAAGTATACAAGAGTGGAACGAGTCAATTATTTGTACACTAATCAGTTTCTCGTTGACACTTTTGTCAACACCTATTCCAATTCCTTGACAGCATGGAACAGTTTGTGGAGGATACTATGAATATTGTTTAGCAATAAGTTTGTGTATGGAATTAGGTGAGCTTGTCGACGTTTCAGTCCATTTGTTCACAATAGGTGTTGACAAAAGTGCCAATGAGAAACTGATAAGTTTACAAAGAATTGACTCATTTTGTATACCTGTGATTTGCTTTTTCTATACCCTTAATGAATTTTTCTACATAAATGTATATTTTTCTAAGAAAGTATACACCAGTTTACTTTTGCGATTTATTCATGTTGAAATAATATGTTTAACTCGAATAATTTGTTGTTTGAAGTCACTATTTAGGTCTTAGTGAATATATGAGAATATTAAAAAAGTTAGAGAAAAATAAATTCCCTTGAAGGCACATTTACCTATTTCTGCATTATATTAAGCAGCATATTTTACCTGAACTGTCCATCTCTGTATCTATTGTAAAGTTAAACTCTACACCCCATATGACTGACTGGGGTAGAGGTCAGAACAACTCTTGATTATATTGTAGAATCTGTAGCATCCTAACCCGGTCCTTGTAATTCCACGGTTTGGTGAGAAAAGGTCGGCACGTTCAAGTGTGCAGAGAGCCCGAACCACCACAAAGGCAGGCAAGAGATTATCACAGCCGAAAATGTCTAGGATCATTTGCTCAATATACTCCAATATGCATCCCATGGTAGTAGTTTCAAGCGTGGCAATTATACAGCTTTTTCATGAACGTGCTTCTAAATCATTATTCTTTAATCTACTTGGTCTAGGAGATGAGTTTTTTTAATAGCTTGGATTGTGACGCTGTCTCATCTTCTATATACAAGATCCACTGTTCTGCCATGTCAATGTGTGTATGCTGCTTGCCAATCTCTACTTCATGTCATTGAAATGGCTGGCATGGAATCAATTTTAGTATCAATCAAGGGAAGGCTATTTTTCATTTTCAGAAGGATGCTCTGCACTTCCATTCCATCCACTGCACCCTCCTCCTCAGACACCACCATCTCAGAGTCTTGGTCCCTAGTACTTTACTGTGCACACTGTTTTTTGCCTCAAAGGTCAGTCGCAGCTGTTAAGCATCTTGCCTGCTCACAGTATGCCAATTTCACTACAGGATGGAGATGTCCAGCAACTTCAACATCCCACACCTTGTCACAATTTCCCTAACCAGCAAGTGCCCGGTAGTGACCTGCTGGTCATTGGTCTAGTGTTTGCTGCGCCAGCCACTCCCCGAGGGCTGGCTTACACACCACACCGTTCCAACACAGGCGTCACAGGACATGTGACCCTGGCAATGAAAGAGGCCGGGCGCACGTGCCCTAGGCCAGTTCCATCGAGTACAATCCAGTGTCTGTGTTATCTTTATTACTGCATAGGGGCCTATGGCCTCACCACATTACATTGGCGATGAGCGGGTGGACCCACGTGTATAGCCGCCTTGATGGTGGTAGAGGGGGTGAATGCAGCCTGTGTTGAGGGCACCCCCTGCCGGCGGGCATAGGAAGGGTCTGTTTGACTGCGGGGCATGTGCGGAGCCTGTGGGGTGAAGGAGTGTTGTGGAGGTGAGCAGGAGCCCACTCCGCATCAGAAGAGCCTGCTGAGTTTTGGGCGTGAGGGAGCCCAAGAGTGTGAGATGGAGGAATGCGGGCCATCTGAAGGGCCCGTGATGGGAAAGGAGACGGCCAAAGAAACCCGTAGTGAAGCGGAACCCCAACCGGCACCTGAAAGACTGAAAGGCGAGTGCTGCTTGGGAAAAGCGAGGCTGAAAGCGCCCAAAAGTTAAAGGCCCTGCAGCTTCGGGTGTGACGACCACACGAGAGGGAGAACGCTACGCAGAGTAAGCTGGTGTCTCAGGGTGAGTGGCCTGGCGTGTGGCGCTGTGTGCTGCAAGCTGATGATGATTACCGGCCTGGCGGATGTAAGAGCCAGCGTGGGAGAAGCAGCACATCTAGGCATGCGCTACGGTGGCACCGGTGGATGTCTTCAGGGTGAGACGTGGTGCTCCAACTCCCAACATGTGTAGCGGACAGGTCGGCATGAAATAAGCAGCAAGTGCGGTGGGGCCAGCAAAGACTGAAAACAAGCATTTCCAATGCAATAGGTGTCGCATTTACCTTAGTTTGAGCTATTGCATTGACAATGTTTTTTTTTTGTTTTTCTTTTTTAAAACCTAAACAAAAGGTATTGTCATTTACAATGCCAATAGCTTAAACTCTCATAAATGTGAGACCTATTGCATTGTTGGTGTCCTTAATGGCCCCGAGTGGCGTGGTTGCCCTACTTGGCTTTATGTCAACACGGCACGGCACAGAGATCACAGCCTTTGTTGGAAATGGCCCTTTTTGCAGGGTCATCCCTAAGCTTTTGCCTTCCTCCTGGATTTGTTCTAACCTGTTTTTGTTGGCTTTATGGCTCTGGGCACTTTACCACTGCTTATCAGTTCTAAAGCGCATATGCTCTCCCTGTGTAAATATGACACGTGAATTGGTATATCCATGATTGGCTCATTTGGTTTGCCTGTTAGTCCCTAGTAGCGTGGCCTGTGTGTGCCCAGGGCTGGTAAACTAAATGCTGCTGGTGGGCCTGCAGCGCTGGTTTGCGCCACCCACAGAAGCAGCTTGTAAAGTGTGTCTCAGACCTGCCACTGCGGAGTCTGTGTGCAGTCCAGAACTGCCATCTTGGCTGAGAAGTGCACCCACTTCCCAGCCCCTGAACCTTCCCTTGGCATCATGTAACTCACCCCTAGGGTAGGGTGCATTGTATGTGTAAGGTAGGACATGCCTTGGTGTGTGTAACATGTCCTGGTAGTGAACTCCACCCAATTTCGTTTTTCACTCATGTAAGGCTACCTGTTCTCCATAGGCCAGAATGGGCAGTTTGACTAGGATAGGATAGGATAATCATTTGTAGAGCGCAACGAATGCCGGAGCGTCTTGGCGCTAGTAGGAAGAGAGGGAAAAGACATCGTCTTCGTCAGCGAGTCTCATTAAAGAGCCATGTTTTTAACCGTTTTCTGAAAGCTGGATGATTGCCTATTGATTTCATAGAGCAGGGCAGCTTATTCCAAAGACCAGCGGCACGGAAAGAAAAGGCTCTACCACCCCATCTGACCTTGCGTATACGATTTATCTTGATGAGGCTTTGTGTAGTGGACCTTAAGACCCGGCCGGGTGAATAAGGAATAAAAAGCTTCTGAACATCCTTGGCTCCTCCTCCAAATATAGCCTTGTGTACTAAACATATAGCCTTGAATTCTATACGCTGCTGGATCGGGAGCCAGTGCAGTGTTTTAATTCCACCAGAGATAGATTGGTCTCTGGGGAAAGCTATCAGAAGTCTTGCAGCAGCACTATTACACTCTATAGTCCTAACTGACCCCAAAGAACATGGTAGAAAAACGAATTTAGTATGCCTGAGCTCAGAATATTAAAATACATCTTTTAGTGAAGTTTTTTTTATATTCTGTGTTTGAAAATACCACTTTTAGAAAGTAGGTATTTTCTTGCCTAAGCCTTCCAGTGTGCTCTGCTGTTATGTGTATTGGCTGTCTGGTTTTGGAGTGACAGGGCTGGGGAATTTCAGGAGACAGGGTGAGGTGTCCCAGTGGTGAATAGAGAGATCTGCATCTAGATGGGTGGGAGGAGTTGCACCTGGGACCTGAATAAGGTTGTGCCTTCCCTCCACAATGCTGGCTCCACCTCCTGTGGTGTGTCTGATGTCTCTGCCCTGCACTCTGAAAGGAAAGAAGCAGCCTGGTAAACAAAGTGCTCCAGGACTGAGCAGAACTGGTTCTGGCTGGGTTCAGTGACTTGTAGCTTTTGAGAACAAAGACTTTTGGGGTATAAATATCTGTGCTGAAACCCCTACAATTTGTATTGCTCCTGGACAACAAGAAGAACCTCTGTCCGTGTAACTGAAGGAATCTGCAGGAGAGGACTGTCCTTGTGCTTGTGTGCTGTTTCTTGGACTGGCCTGCAGTGGTTACTACTGGACTTGGAAGAAGAGGAAAAGGACTTTGAAGGAACTTTTATTTTTGCTACAGCAATCACCCAAGGGCTAGAAGAGAGCTAGCCTCCAGCTGGAGTTTCAGGCACATCAGACTCCACCACCAGCCTCCTGTTTCCTCCCAGCGAGGATTTCTATCTGCAGGTGAGGCTCCTGTGAGTTCCAGGGCCTCTAGTTCTACTGTGGAGAAGAGAGTGCTGAAAATTGTCGCTAACGCCTGTTAGCGAGCCGCCACAGCTGAAGAGCGTAAGGAAAATCATCGCGCTGCTGCTGCCGAGGGCTCGCTACCGGAGATCCTCGCATCACACGTTTGCGGGCTGCCAAATGCTCGCTAACCCGTAGATTATTGCATCGCATGTTTGCGGGCCTCCAAGTGCTCGCTAACCAAAGATCATCGCATCGAGTTCATCGCTTCACAACATCGCAGCGCGGACGCCGAGCGTTCGCCATTTTCATTGCATCGCATCAGGATTGTCGCTCGCTCGAGGAGCGCCATTTCTTTTCATCGCAACAAGATGGCACACGCAACAGGCTTGCCGCATCATCCTTCATTCATAGCAAGGATTTCAACGCATCGCCGGCTTAGCATGTAGAAGTTTGTCGCTTTGTTCTGCACACAGATCAGCGCATCATCCTCCCTTGCGGCATGGATTCAACGCATCGGTGGTCACGCGTGAGGAAAATCATCGCTACAACTCCTTAGCGACATTTTGGTTGCTTTGCTACAGAATCCAGGTATTTTGTGAGTAAAAGGGTCGCAGAGACCACTGCCTTGAACTGAACTCCTCTTTGCACACTTTGAACTATTTTTGCAGCCTTTTAAGAGTAACCCTATTTTCCTAGTATTGTGGATTTTTACTGTTATTGGTCTTGTGTTAAGTCTATATATAGAGATACTTATTTTTTATAACTACTTGTGTGGTGTCCCTTTGTAGTGTTCTTCACTGTGTTACTGTGTATGTTCATAAATGCTTCACACACTGCCTCTGAGATAAGCCTAACTGCTCGTGCTACGTTACCACAGGGTTGAGCAGGGGTTATCAAAGGGTGTAGCCCGCTTACGCTGACTTAGGAAGAAGGGTCCCTACTTGGACAGTGGCCAGCCATTGCCAACTAGAGACCCCCATTTCTAACATTGGTGGTCAGCGGTGAGGATCTGGACTTGCATTTATGATCGCATACACTAATTATAGTGTACACTACTAGTGAGTGCAGACCATAACGTAACCACATAGGTTTTTTGATTCTATTTTTGATTGATATTGCAGTTATTGCTACAATGGGTCTTGCTGAAATGAGACCTACTTTTTATATAGAGGATCTGTTGACCTACAGTCTAGAAGAGCTAGGGGGGTTCTGTGAGGAGAGAGTTTTAGCAGTGAGTAGGAAGGAGACTCAGCTATCCTTGCAGACATCCCTGAGGCTTTGGCAACAAGACAAATGGAGATTCTTGGAGTCCAAGTAAAACTACCAAGACGGGAGTAGGTCTGAGGGTGGCTCTGGAGAATTTGAAGAGGATGGAGAAAGTATTATGGAATATCTCAGAGGTGGGGAGTCCCTTGCTGAGTTTAGTGCCTATGGTAGTGACCGATTCCCTTTATGGTCCCCAGAGGAGTTGGTGGACAGGTGGGAGGGTCCCATAGGTAGGGAGTCCCTTGCGGGGTCTAGTGCCCAGAGTAGTGCCCAATCCCCTTCATGGTCCCCAGAGGAGTTGGACAGACAGAGGGAGAGGGAGAACCAGCTGGAATTAGAGAGGCTCCAAATGGAGATTGCCCAGCTGGAGGCACACCTAGCGCAGATAGCAGTAAAGGAGAAGTTAGCCTGGGAGGGTAGATTGTCCCCTGAGCGCAGTTGTAATTGTCTGGACTCACCAGTGAGGGTGAGGTCCAGTGGTGGCAGCAAAATTGAGTTATGTAATGATGACAGTGTAGTACACCCACCCAGAGATGTGGCACCGGACTCGAAGAAGAGGGTTGATCTACACCAGAGGATTCAAGGATATGAGGTAGCTCCATTGGTGTGCAGTGTCCCTGAGGTGGATGGGGGAACTAGCGCAGGGGCCCATAGTCCTAGAGAGGGGAGGCACACCCTACTGACTCCAGATGTGAGGTGCAGGGAGATGGGTTACCCCGTGGTTGAAGTCCTGGTGTATGAGTGTGAGGACCGCCCAGAAGAGTGTGGGTTGAGTGATAGAGACAGTCATTTAATGTCTCGCCCATTTCAGGAGAGTGGTGTGGGGTACGTGTGTGAGGCACTGGATTGTGAGGTGAAGGTTATTACCTGCGTGGAACTGTGTAATCCAATTGTGGGAGAGCATATTGTGGGTTCCTGTTTTCCAGAGATAAACCAACACCTGTTAGAGCGTGAGTTCTCTGATCATAGGGAGCTTGCACAGGAGGCAGACCTCTGGGAGAGTACCAGAGGCTCTGTAGAGGCATTGGGGAATGACCCTAATAGGAGTGGTTCAGATGTCTTCCAACCCAGAGTGGTGGGAGAGGTCCGGAGTGATGCAGCTAGGTCCCCTTGTTGTGAGGAGGTTGTAGGGCCTCACATCCTGTCTTGTGGGAGCAGGAGTGAGACTTGGATAGGTCCTGAAGTGGCCCCACCTCAGTCTCCAGTACTGGATGGTTCCATGAGGGAACACCAGGTAGGGAATCTAGTCTGTCCGGATTGACCGTCAGTTGTGAGGAGTCTCCCGTGTTAGGTGAGCTGGGATCGTCTGTAGTCAGGCCTCCATCAGTTTTTGTGTCTGGCAGTGCCACTCCTAGGGGGAGGGTGCAGAAGTCCAGCTTGAGGGGTGAGAGGGGGAAGGAGCCCCAAGTGGGAGAACCAGTGGGTCAGGGGCCAGTCAGAAGGGCTGAGCCCCAGAGGAGTGACCATGGTGACACCACTTCTGTCCTGGAGTTTCTTCGCGCACTGTCAAGTGGACAGGGATCGGGAGATCTGCGCCAGGCAGACTGTCACGCAACACAGGAGTTGTGTGTTACCCTCGGGGAGGATGTTGGTACTCCCCAAGAAGTCCTGGTCCGCCGGGCAATTGCTCAACCGCAAGTGATGGTCCCTGGGTTGGGAGGCCAGGTACAGGCACTTCCTGACCTGGAGGGAAGGACATCGATGGGTGGTGTCCTGCCCGTGGGGTTGATATTGTGTGTACCCCTTGAAGTCCTGGTTGGCCAGGCAGTTGTTCCGCCGCAGGGGTGGTTAAGTCAGGTCCAGGTGTTGTCTGATCTGGAGGGAGGGACAACTGTAAGCAGTGTCCCGACCATTTTGTTTTCTAAGAGCACCACTCCAGGTGGGAGGGTGTAGTATGCTGGAAGGGGGTGCAGAGGGAGCGGGTCCTCGCCTCTGACCCCGGTGCCACCTGAGGGGTTTTCCAGGTTGGTAGATCGGTTGCAGGGTCAAGGCCCAGAACTGGTGGAGGGGTATGTTTCCCTCGAGGGGGGCCTGTGTGCTCCCCAGGAAGTCCTGGTGTGCCAGGCAGACTGTTGCACAACTCTAGAGGAGTGTGTTTTCCTTGGGGGGGAATTGGTGTACTCCCCTAGAAGTCCTGGGTTGCCAGGTACAGGTCCAGCCTAAGGGTACAGACCCTGGGGTGGAGGGCCAGGTTCAGGCTGTTCCCCCCTGACCTGGAGGAAGAGGCCACTGCTAACAGTGCCCCTACCAGTTTGTGTTATGGGGGCACCTCTCCAGGTGGGAGGGTGCAGGGCCCCAGTAAGGGGGGCAGGGAGTTGCCAGTTGCAGGATAGAACCCCTGAACTGGTGGGCGAATTGTGCAGGACAACTGCCACAGGTGCCCTGACAATTCTGGAAGGGGGTACCGCTCCAGGTGGGAGGGTACCGAGCTCCAAGGAGGAGGACCGGGTGTGGGAAAGCCCACCCCAGTCTCTCGCCCAGCCGCTGGGTACAGGCGCAGGGCTGGTGGGTCAGTGTCAGGGTGTCTTGCCTGACCTGATGAGAGGGAGAGTGGACAAAAGGTGCCAGGCACCTGGGGTTATTTCCCCCCACTCTCTGATGACACAGAGGTTTGAGAACTCTAAGAGGTATAAGGCCTGGGTCTCATCACGGACTACTGTCAGTGGCCACTGTGGCTTGTTGTCTGTCTGTTGGGACACCCCTGTGAGCTAGTTAAGGTCAGGCGCTGCACAGGTGGTGTCCACAGGTGAGGAGGAGGACCGGGTGTGGTAAAGCCCACCCCAGTCTCTCACCCAGCCGCTGGGTACAGGCCCAGGGCTGGTCGGCCAGAGTCAGGGTGGCGTGCCTGACCTGAAGGAAGAGAGGGTGGACAAAAGGTAGCAGGCACCTGGGGTTACTGCCCCCCCCCCCACTCTCTGATGCCGCAGAGATTTGAGAACCCTGAGAGGTATAGAGCCTGGGCCTCATCGCTGACTACTGTCCGTGGGAACTGTGGCTTGCTGTCTCTCTGTTGGGACACACCTGTAAGCAAGCTAGGGTTAGGTGCTGCACAGGTGGTGTCCACAGGTGAGGGGAAGAGTTCCCCATTGGTTGTCTTAGTGGGCCCTGAGAGCGTGGACAGAGGGATCCACCAGGGTTCAGATTGGCATAGAACTGGAATATGCCCCAGCAGTCGCGGGCCGGTTCCGTGTTCTATCGCTCAAAGCAAGGAATCCCATCGAGGTAGTGATTGGTCTCCCCTGCGTTTTGGCTGGAAGGCGGTCGTGTTAGAAATGGCCCTTTTTGCAGGGTCATCCCTAAGCTTTTTGCCTTCCTCCTGGATTTGTTCTAACCTGTTTTTGTTGGCTTTATGACTCTGGGCACTTTACCACTGCTGATCAGTTCTAAAGTGCATATGCTCTCCCTGTGTAAATATGACATGTGAATTGGTATATCCATGATTGGCTTATTTGGTTTGCCTGTTAGTCCCTAGTAGCGTGGCCTGTGTGCCAGGGCTGGTAAACTAAATGCTGCTGGTGGGCCTGCAGCGCTGGTTTGCGCCACCCACAGAAGCAGCTTGTAAAGGGTGTCTCAGACCTGCCACTACAGAGTCTGTGTGCAGTCCAGAACTGCCATCTTGGCTGAGAAGTGCACCCACTTCCCAGCCCCTGAACCTTCCCTTGGCATCATGTAACTCACCCCTAGGGTGGGGTGCATTGTATGTGTAAGGTAGGACATGCCTTGGTGTGTGTAACATGTCCTGGTAGTGAATTACACCCAATTTCGTTTTTCACTACTGTAAGGCTACCTGTTCTCCATAGGCCAGAATGGGTAGTTTGACTATTACACTCTATAGTCCTAACTGACCCCAAAGAACATGGTAGAAAAACGAATTTAGTATGCCTGAGCTCAGAATATTAAAATACATCTTTTAGTGAAGTTTTTTTTTATATTCTGTGTTTGAAAATACCACTTTTAGAAAGTAGGTATTTTCTTGCCTAAGCCTTCCAGTGTGCTCTGCTGTTATGTGTATTGGCTGTCTGGTTTTGGAGTGACAGGGCTGGGGAATTTCAGGAGACAGGGTGAGGTGTTCCAGTGGTGAATAGAGAGATCTGCATCTAGATGGGTGGGAGGAGTTGCACCTGGGACCTGAATAGGGCTGTGCCTTCCCTCCACAATGCTGGCTCCACCTCCTGTGGTGCGTCTGATGTCTCTGCCCTGCACTCTGAAAGGAAAGAAGCAGCCTGGTAATGCAAAGTGCTCCAGGACTGAGCAGAACTGGTTCTGGCTGGGTTCAGTGACTTGTAGCTTTTGAGAACAAAGACTTTTGGGGTATAAATATCTGTGCTGAAACCCATACAATTTGTATTGCTCCTGGACAACAAGAAGAACCTCTGTCCGTGTAACTGAAGGAATCTGCAGGAGAGGACTGTCCTTGTGCTTGTGTGCTGTTTCTTGGACTGGCCTGCAGTGGTTACTACTGGACTTGGAAGAAGAGGAAAAGGACTTTGAAGGAACCTTTATTTTTGCTACAGCAATCACCCAAGGGCTAGAAGAGAGCTAGCCTCCAGCTGGAGTCTCAGGCACATCAGACTCCACCACCAGCCTCCTGTTTCCTCCCAGCGAGGATTTCTATCTGCAGGTGAGGCTCCTGTGAGTTCCAGGGCCTCTAGGTCTACTGTGGAGAAGAGAGTGCTGAAAATCATCGCTAACGTCTGTTAGCGAGCCGCCGCAGCTGAAGAGCGTAAGGAAAATCATCGCGCTGCTGTCGCCGAGGGCTCGCTACCGGAGATCATCGCATCACACGTTTGCGGGCTGCCAAATGCTTGCTAACCCGAAGATTATCGCATCACATGTTTGCGGGCCTCCAAGTGCTCGCTAACCAAAGATCATCGCATCGAGTTCATCGCTTCACGACATCACAGCGCGGACGCCAAGATGGCACACGCAACAGGCTTTGCGCATCATCCTCCATTCGTGGCAACGCATCACCGGCTTAGCGTGTAGAAGTTTGTCGCTTTGTCCTGCACACAGATCAGCGCATCATCCTCCCTTGCGGCAAGGATTCAACGCATCGCTGGTCACGCGTGAGGAAAATCATCGCTACAACTCCTTAGCGACATTTTGGTTGCTTTGCTACAGAATCCAGGTATTTTGTGAGTAAAAGGGTCGCAGAGAGCACTGCCTTGAACTGAACTCCTCTTTGCACACTTTGAACTATTTTTGCAGCCTTTTAAGAGTAACCCTATTTTCCTAGTATTGTGGATTTTTACTGTTATTGGTCTTGTGTTAAGTCTATATATAAAGATGCTTATTTTTTATAACTACTTGTGTGGTGTCCCTTTGTAGTGTTCTTCACTGTGTTACTGTGTATGGTCATAAATGCTTCACACACTGCCTCTGAGATAAGCCTAGCTGCTCGTGCTACGTTACCACAGGGTTGAGCAGGGGTAATCAAAGGGCGTAGCCCGCTTACTCTGACTTAGGAAGAAGGGTCCCTACTTGGACACTGGCCAGCCATTGCCAACTAGAGACCCCCATTTCTAACAGCCTTCCTTTTGCAAATGGTTGTTTTAAGGTGTGTCAGTCCAATAGGTTAAATTGAAGTGAACCAAGGGTAGAGCTGCCAGAATCCATTAGAATAACAATTAAAATCCCAGGGCTCACACCATAGTGTCCTGGCGACAAGGTAAACTCCATGACGTGCAGCGTGAGAAGATTGCCCTGGTGGACACCTTCAGAGGCAGGTGTCTGGGAAAAGGGAGAAGCTGGCAAGGTGGGTCAATGTGAAAAGCTGGCACTGGCAGGCAGTTTGAAGAGCTGACACTGGTGGGCAGAGCAAGCAACTTCCATTGGAGGGCAGCGTGGCAAGCTGGCACCGGTGGACAGTGTAGGAAGTTGGCATTGGTGGGCAGTTTGAGAAGTTGGCAATGACAGACAGTGTGAGGTACAGTAATTGGTGAAGAGTGAGTGAAGGAAGGCGGAGACAGCGGGAGAAGACGGCACTGTGGAAAGACAGTAAAGAGGTACTGTGAAAAGACAGCAAAGATGGGCAGTGTACAAAGCGGACATCATGGCATTGTAAGAAGAAGGCACTACTAGGGACTTTCACATGCTGGCACCAGTGGGTCTCGTGGGGCGCGTACACTGGAAAGCAGCGCCTGGAGCCGACAGCTGTCACAGAAGCAGCGCAAGGAGCTTGCCTCCTTGGGCACAGTGAGCACTGTGAGAAGCACAAACTGATCATTTTGAGAAGGTGGAAACGGTGGGCTCTTTGCCGCAAACCTCCGTAATACTTGTGTGCACCCTCCTCTCCTTCCCGATCCGTTCCCCCATGCCCGAGGTATTCGGTCCTCCAGAGTAATGTCCACACTGCGCTACCCTTTTCTCTCTGGGGTTTCAGGGCGCTATATCGCGTCCTGTGTCTTTCGGCCTGAGAGGCAGTTGAAGCCAGAGGGGGCAGAGCGCAGGAGCACAGGAGCTTTTATTGTTTACCGGAAAGACAGAGAGCATTGCACAGAGAGGAAGCCCAGTCTGAGCACAGGGCTCACATTACAGCAGCAGCCGGCGCTGGGCAGACTCATCTGGCAGGGGGAGGGTAGTACCAGATGTAGGGGCACAGCTCGCGCGGGACTGTTCGGGACTTACTGATGCCAAGCCTGTTTACATTTATGGAGAGGCAGGAGGTTGTGGTGAAACTGAGCCCGACCCCTTCCTAGTCCACTCTCCAACCGTGGAGTGAGCAGTACTTACCGACTCCTAAACCCTGACAGGGAAGGGGTCTCCGGGATCGGGTTCAAGAATGTGGCCTCTAGCGAGTAATGCGACAGAAATGCATGTCCCGGGGTAAGACAGGGCTGTATATACTGACACGCAGTCTACCATTTTACCAGGAGGGCGTTCCCTTTCTACATACACACAACGGTCAAGCAGAGGCGCAGCCAGCATAATTTCCAATAAAACACCGCATAATACTGTAATAATCATGGATGCTGAATCAGACACGAAGAATTGGAGCTGCCTGCCATAAGAAGGAATAAACAACAAGCGCTCGCCATTGCGGAAAGGCAGACGCTTGTTTATATTTGCATCACGCTTTCACTTTAAGTGAAGGCGCGATGCAAAAATAAACACGCGTCTGAGTGAAACAGATGTGTACACGCCCCCTTGAGATGAGAAATTGCTTCACGACAGCCGTGAAGCTAAAGACCCAGTCCGGATGGGCCGTCCAAAAGGGAGACAGGGCGGTAACCAAGAAGCATCCTTTTCAATGGGAAGCCAGCATTTAGCATAAACGCTAACGCGACCCAATAAAAATGATGGGCGGGACTTCAAGTCCCCTTCTGAAATCTTCTCTATCACAATAGCCCTCGCAGAGCGAGCAGCGCATGCGCTGCAACGCTAGTCGAAACCTAAAAACAGCTGTGGAGAGGACCGGCACTCAAAAGGGACAATGACCCAGCAGGCGAAGGAACCGCATGGCCGCCCTTGTGCCTGGGGACAGAAGCACCCTGCAGCGTAAGGGAGTGGACAGCAGCACAAGGGAAAAGGAAAGTGCCGTGAGATGCCTGTTGCAGCGTTAGTGAGGCGCCAGCAGCAGAAGTGAGGAGGCTGCAGCAGAGTGGACTGGCACTCAGCCAGTGACGGGGAGGCAGCCGGTGAAGTAGAGGCGGGGCTGATTATGTGCCCGTGTGAGAAGATGCCGGCAGCATGAGGATTCAACAAAAAAGGAGCGCCGTGTTGCAGCCTTACCTGGCGGCCAGTGAGGCTGAAGTAAGCGGGTGGGGCAGCTGCAGAGCATGGTGCAGTATGACGACCCTGCCTGTGAAGCCAGTGAAGAAAGGAATCGGAGTCGGGCAGCACCGGGTGTCTTCAAATCCACGAAGCCGGCAATCCAAGGATGGATTGTGGCGGGGTGAAGGAGAAAGTCCAGCGAAGTGAGCCTGCGGCCGTGGATGTGTTTCCCTGCACATGGGTGGTGTTGAGCTGAGGGAGGCACCGTAGGGACTGTGTGAGGCTCGCAGAGTTGGGAAACTAAGCTGCCGGGACACACAATCATCATTGCAGTGCCACGTAGTGGCTGTTTTCAGGAACCGGCCAGGAAAAAAACAAAACGACTATAAAGAAACAAAACTGAAAAGACACAGAAACAGCCCGAGTCAATACGGGTCTGTAGGGACAGGATTACTTTCCTTCAGAGAGACTGCCTATGAACTGCCAGGCTCCAGGGCAGAGAAAACAACATAAACACAAGAACATCTAAGTGTCTGGCATGCGTACAATGCTTGGTGAATATGAGCACTTTACAGGGAATGAGGAAAGAAGTCTCAGATCTTCCATGAGGCACAGGCAAGAATCCCCGAGATGCATTTGGAGCCTATGAGGAGAGCTGCAGTGATACCTAGTGGCCATGGGTGGTCACTGCAGCAGTGAAAGGCGACTGTTGGCAGAGTCAAACGCAAGCGGCAGGAGGAAAGCTGATATGGCAATGGGGGAAGAGGACCAACTGGCAAGAATTACCTAAACAGCCCTAGGCCGCAAGAGTATCGAGAGACGAAGAAATTAGCGCCCAGTGGTGAAAGGACGCCACCGCAAGTGGGAGAAGTGAGTGTGCAAGCCGCCCGAAGTAGTAGTACTCTCAGATGAAAGGAGAGCACAGGGATAGAAGTGCGCTGAAGATCGTACACAAAACACTGACGGCATGGGCTGGAGCCAGCGAGTAAGCCCCCTGCGAGGAAGAGGGCCCAGACTAAGACAGCAAAGGGAGAGCCATGTCGGCGTGGTATTGGGGCACATGAAACGTGTCCTCAAGAGAAGAGACCTGCGAGAGGTCAGTGAAGATGACCTGCAAAAGGTCAGCGATGACCAGCGAGAGCCCAGAGAAGATGACCTGCCAGAGTTCAGAAAAGAGATGACCTGTCATAGGTCAGAGAAGAGATGACCTGTCATAGGTCAGAGAAGAGATGACCTGCCAGAGGTCAGAGAAGAGATGACCTGCCAGAGGTCAGAGAAGAGATGACCTGCCATAGGTCAGAGAAGAGATGACCTGCCATAGGTCAGAGAAGAGATGACCTGCCAGAGGTCAGAGAAGAGATGACCTGCCCGAGGTCAGAGAAGAAATGACCTGCCCGAGGTTCTAAAAGATTGACCTGAAGTTAAAGTAATGAGACTGCGTAAGCGCTGTTACCAGAAAACTGCAATTAGCGGGAATTGACTCTCAAATTTGTGTTTTTAAAGCCAAGTACCAACGTTGGCCAGGAGTTTTTAAACTGCACGCACTGAAATAACTGTAAATACGCTCACCTGTGGTTCTGACCGATCCACCCAGTTCTGTCACGGCAAGCGCCGATTTAGTGGAGGGCTGGGGCAGGCTGCTTTCACTTACTTCCGCCGAATCACTCCTGCAAGGCAGCGGTCTAGTGCTCCTGTAAAGTGCCTACATAAACAGATGTCTGCAAGGACGCGCAGCGGATGCGCGTAGCGGACGCGGGCGCGCCAAAGGCAAGCCCATCTGCGCGCAACCGTCTGGGGCCAGGGGCCACGAATAATGGCCAATTTTTTAATGGTCAAAGTCTACAGTATTCGAGCAGAAAACGTAGAAAGCTAGATCCTAGGGGCTTAGCACAATGCAGACATAACATATCAGTTGAACAAGGAGTGAAGATATGCGCACACTGCCCATTCAAGCTAAATAGAGCAACAACTGCCCTTACAAAACAGGAAGTTAAGTGGCTGAACTGCCTACTCATCAATTGCAGGTCACTAAATAAACATAAAACTGATATAAATGACTGCATGGAGGAAAATAATTTGGACATCCTGTTTCTGACAGAAACCTGGCTGGACGAAGAACAAGTTACTTACCTTCGGTAACGATGTATCTGTAAGAAACATTAGTTAGTTAGATTCCTCACCTTAGAATATCCCCAGGCGTCAGACTGGATCCGGAAGATTTTTCGTCAGCAATACCCCTTGCGCGTCGCTAGGCGTCGTCTGCGGCTCCGCGTCCGTCGTCGGCGTTGTGCGCCGGAATGACGTCGTCGGAGTACTTAGACGCCGCCCTCGCGCGCTGACGTCAGTTCTTGTACATAGCTTTCCGCGCCAGGAACGCAGAGCCATGCAAAGACCGACACTGGTGCCAAAAAGAAAATCTAGGGGCCTGAAAAGGATAACCTTAACCCTAGATGTCAGTTCGCAGAACGGGGAGGATGGGTGGGTCGGTGAGGAATCTAACTAACTAATGTTTCTTACAGATACATCGTTACCGAAGGTAAGTAACTTGTTCATCTGAAAGAAACACGTTAGTTAGATTCCTCACCTTAGAATAGATACCCAAGCAATACCATCCCCGGTGGTGGGTCTGCGAACCAAGATCACACCAGAAAGTCCTGGAGGACAGAACGGCCAAAGAAGCCATCCCTCCGGACTTGGCTGTCAAGGCAATAATGCCTGGCAAACGTGTGTAACGAAGCCCACGTCGCCGCCTGACAGATGTCCTGCAAAGGGACTCCCCGTCCCAAGGCAGTAGTAGCCGCTGTGGCCCGAGTAGAATGGGCGCGCAGCCCAACAGGAGGGTCCTTTTTTGCCAAAGAATAGCAAATTCTGATACACAAAACGACCCACCGAGAGATGGTCCGTTTGTGCACAGCTTTCCCCTTCTTAGCGCCCACGTACCCAACAAAAAGCTGGTCGTCCACCCGGAACTGTTTTGTGCGGTCCAGATAAAAGGAGAGCGCACGTTTTGGGTCCAGACGGTGGAGCCTCTCTTCCTCTTTGGAAGGATGCGGAGGCGGAAAGAAGGTGGGCAAGGTGACAGACTGCCCAAGATGAAATGGAGTCACCACTTTCGGAAGAAAGGAGGGACGAGGCCGAAGGACAACCTTGTCCGGATGAACAGACAGAAAAGGAGGCTTTGAAGATAAAGCCTGGAGCTCACTCACCCGTCTAGCCGAGGTGATGGCTACCAGAAAAGCAGTCTTAAGAGTCAGAAGACGAAGAGGACAATTGTGAAGAGGCTCGAAGGGAGCGCACATCAGGAAGGTCAAGACCAGATTCAAGTCCCACTGAGGCATTACAAAAGGGACAGGAGGGAACGTGTGAGTAATGCCTTTCAGAAAGCGTGTAACCACAGGGGACTTGAAAAGAGAAGGCTGATCAGGAAGCCGCAAGAAGGCGGAGATGGCAGCAAGATAACCTTTCAGGGTGCCCAGGGCAGAGCCCTGCCGGGACAGAGAAAGAAGAAAAAGAAGAACCTCAGAAAGAGGGGCGGAAAGGGGATCCACAGCCTTTGCTGTGCACCATGCCACAAATTTGTTCCACCGGCAGGCGTATACCGTCTTTGTGGAGGGACGCCTGGCTGCCAGAATGATATCACAGACTTCAGGAGGCAAGTCGAATGGCATCAACTGCCGCCGCTCAATCTCCACGCATGGAGGTGGAGGCTGGACAGGTTCGGGTGGAGGACCGTCCCCTGCTGCTGCGACAGAAGATCCTCCCGAAGGGGCAGACGTATCGGGGGATCGGTCAACATACTGAGTAGCTCGGGATACCAGTACCTTCGTGCCCAATCCGGAGCCACCAAGATGACTTGGGCCCGGTCGTGCCTGATCTTCTTCAGCACTCTGGGCAGAAGTGGTATAGGCGGAAAGGCGTACAACAGACCGCAACTCCACTCGTGACGAAAAGCGTCGCCGAGCGAGTGCCGCCTTGGAAATTCCAACGTGCAGAACTGCTGACATTGCGCGTTCTCTTCGGTGGCGAATAGATCTAACCAAGGCTCTCCCCACTGCAGAAAGAGACCTTGCGCCACTTCGGAGTTCAGACGCCATTCGTGATCCATCATGCACCGGCGGCTGAGTTCGTCTGCTCTGGCGTTCAGAGAGCCCGCCAGATGTTGAACCACTAGGGTGACGCCCTGGTGTTCCAGCCACGTCCAGAGGCGCAGAGCCTCCTGACAAAGGGTCCACGACCCCACCCCGCCCTGTTTGTTGCAATACCACATGGCGGTGGTGTTGTCCGTGAACACCTGCACGACACTGCCCCTGACAGAGGGAAGGAAGGCTTTCAGTGCAAGTCGGATCGCTCTCAACTCCAACAGGTTGATGTGGAGACGAGACTCCGCCGGAGACCAGAGGCCTCTGATCTCCGCCTCTCCCATATGGCCACCCCAGCCCAGGAGGGACGCATCCGTCACTACGACATGCTCCGGTTGGGGAAGGGAGAGGCTCCTGCCCATGACCCAATCGCGGTCCGTGAGCCACCACTGCAACTGTTGTGCAGTGCCCTCCGAGATCAAGACATGGTCGGACAGGTTGCCGTGATGCTGGGCCCACTGAAACTTCAGGTCCCACTGCAGAGCCCGCATGCGCCGCCTGGCGTGATGCACTAGTAGGATGCAGGAGGCCATCAGCCCCAGAAGCCGCAACACAAGCCTGACCGAAACCCAGGATAGAGGCCGAAAGATGGGAATCAGGGCCTGTATATCCCGGACCCGCTGTTCCGGTGGATAGACCCGGAACTGCGCCGAATCGAGAACTGCTCCGATGAAGAGGAGCTTTTGAGAGGGACTCAGGTGTGACTTCGGCACGTTGATGGAAAATCCCAGCAAATGCAGGAGATCCGCCGTAGTCTGGAGGTGGGAGACGACTGCCTGGGGCGAGCCCGCCTTCAACAACCAGTCGTCGAGATAGGGGAAGACTGGAACCCCTGATCTGCGCAGATGAGCTGCGACCACCGCCATCACTTTCGTGAACACCCGAGGGGCACTGGTGAGGCCGAAGGGGAGCACGGTAAACTGAAAATGCTCGTGGCCCACCGTGAACCGCAGGTAACGCCGGTGGGCCGGCAGGACGGGGATATGGAAATATGCGTCCTGCAAGTCCAACGCTACCATCCAGTCTCCGGGGTCTAGGGCAGCTAGAACCTGAGCCAAGGTTAACATCTTGAACCTTTCCTTTCGGAGGAAGGCATTGACGTTCCGGAGGTCCAAGATGGGGCGTAGGCCCCCTTTGCCCTTCTTGGGAACCAGAAAGTAGTGGGAATAACAACCACGACCTACTTCTGGACTCGGAACGCGCTCGACGGCCCCCTTGGCCAAGAGGGCCGAAACTTCCTCGCGGAGAAGATTCAAATGATCCCCCGAGATACGGTGGTGCTGCGGTGGCATGGCTGGAGGGGTCGTCTCGAAGGGGAGGGAGTAGCCCCTTCGGACGATTTGCAGCACCCACCTGTCCGATGTAATGGACCGCCAGTGGAGCAGGTGATGGCGAACTCTGCCGCCCACTGGCGTGGAATGGGCCTGAAAGCTCGGACTAGGAAGGCTTTGAGGCGGATGCTGCCGGGGTGGATGTGGGCTGACCACTAAGTCCTCCAGATCCGCCAGGGCGGAAACCACGTCCGCGACCGCGCGCAGGTTGGTTCTGCGGCTGGTGGCTGGGCGGACGTGAGGAGGCGCCCCTTCCTTGGCCACGAAAGGGGCGAAAAGCGGAGGTGTGCGCCCGCGGAGCCGAGAGGCCCAAGGACTTGGCCGTAGCCCGGGAGTCCTTAAAGCGGTTCAGCGCACTGTCCGCCTTCTCACCAAACAGGCGAGTGCCATCAAATGGCATGTCCATGAGGGTGTTCTGGACATCCCCGGAAAATGACGTGGACCGCATCCAGGCGTGGCGACGGAGTGCCACCGTGGTGGAAATCGCCCGACCCAGCGAGTCCGTAGTGTCAAGCCCACATCGTATGGCGTGCCGCGCTGCATCCCTCCCATCGGCCAAAGCCTGGGTAAGACGTGTCCGGACCGCCTCCGGACACAGGGGCAGCACGTCCTCCACCGTATCCCACAGAGAATGGGAATAACGGTCCAAGAGACAGGCGGTGTTTAAAGACCGCAGGCCCAAACTAAGGGACGAGAACAGTTTCTTGCCAAACTGCTCGAGTCTCTTGGAATCCCGGTCCGGCGGAGCGGTCGGGAAGGAGGATTGGGAGGTAGAGGCCTGGATAACCAGACTCTCGGGGGTGGGGTGTTGGGACAGGAAACTGGGGTCGCCCGGAGCAGGGCGGTGGCGCCTGGCAACGTTCCTATCCACAGGAGGAACTGTGGAGGGCTTGGACCAGGTGCCCTGCAGAACGTCGGTGAGGGCCTCATTGAACGGCAGCAGAGGCTCAGTGGAGCTTGCTGCGGTTTGAAGCACCTCAGTGAGGATGTTAGTCCTCACAGCCACGGCAGGCAGCTCGAGCCCAAGGGCTGCGGCCGCCTTGCGCAGCACCACAGAAAATGCTGCACCCTCCTCCGAAGCCACAGTCGGAGGAGAAGTGAATCCAGTGTCTGGCGATGTATCAAGACCACTGGCCTCCCCCAGTTCATCTGCCCAGTCCTGTGAAAGCTGCGACTGAACAGCCATAGGGTCCTCAAACCCCTCCCAGTCGCCCCCGTCGTCCGATTCCTGATAAACAGGAGGAATGATCGGAGCCGGACTGTAGAGATGAAGGGTCTCAAGCGGCGCCGGACGCGGCGTCGGTCGACGCCGTTGCGGCGCCGGGTCCGGAATAGGGCTAAACTGGGGTTGGACGCCGTCCGGAGTCGGCACCAACGGCGGCGGCGTCGGCGGCACCGGAGGTGTAGGCGTCTGCGCCGGCGGCGCCGGTGACGGCGTCGGTGGTTAATGCGCCGGCGCCGGTGGAAGAGTGGTTAGGTCAACCGGCGTCGACGGGGGCCCAGGCATGGGCCCCGCGGGGACCTGCGGCGTCGAGACCGGAGTCGTCGACGGCGCCGGGGCCGAAGCCGCCGGCAGGCAAGGTCGCCCAGTCGAGCCCGCGGGGCCCGAAGGCGCGCCAGCGGGCGTCGACGGCGGGGCCAGGCTCCTCATGGCCGAGAGGAAGGCACTGACCTCCGCCGGCGTCGCGTTAGTCCCAGGGACCGGAGGGTATGGGGACGGGCGCGGCGCCTGCGGCTCCGCCGGAGCCGCGGGAGTGGAACCACTTGGACCCTCGGCCGAGTCGCGCGACCGGCGAGGGGAGTCCGAAGAGCGATGTCGCCGCTTGGACTTCTTAGAGCGTTTGGACTTACCCGACGACTTGGAGCCCGACGATCGATGGTGGCGTCGGCTAGGGCTCCGCGAGCGATCCTTGGACCTCCTCCTGGACCGGGATCGCGCACGACGCGGAGCCGAGTGGCGAAGCTCGAGAAGCTTGCGGGACCGCTCCCGCCGAGCCTTCGAAGTCAGGGCCTGGCAATCGGAACACGACTCCGCGTCGTGGTCGGGGCCTAAACAGTAGAGGCACCGGCGGTGGTGGTCGGTCACCGACATCAGTCGATGGCAATCCTCGCAAGCCTTGAACCCAGGCATCCTACCGGCACCAGATGTCGACAGACAAGGATCAAAAGTGATCAAAAAAGATTTAGTCAAAAAAGACTAAAAGGGGTAGCTCTCCCGGATCTGCGCTTACTGGCGCGGAAAAAAGAAGAACAAGAACTGACATCAGCGCGCGAGGGCGGCGTCTAAGTACTCCGACGACGTCATTCCGGCGCACGACGCCGACGACGGACGCGGAGCCGCAGACGACGCCTAGCGACGCGCAAGGGGTATTGCTGACGAAAAATCTTCCGGATCCAGTCTGACGCCTGGGGATATTCTAAGGTGAGGAATCTAACTAACGTGTTTCTTTCAGATTTCTCAGCTCCTGATGTCCTACAGGCGCTCCCACCGCAATACGGGATCCTGAGAGTGGATCGCCCGATAAAAAAGGGAGGGGGCTGTTGCAGGGATTCGGCTTATGCACAGAACTATGCACAGGAAACCAGGACCTCAGTGAATTGTGGTGTACCAAAAACTCACCTCAGAACCCAGAACCCCTTATCCGACCAGCATCAATGTCCCATTCGTTATCCGAGTTTTATCTCGGCGGTCCCAATGTAAAGACAACCCAGAACAAGCGACTTAGGGTATTCTCAGGAATGGTGGGAATCAGAAATACCTGTTTGTAATTATTCTCATATCAGTCCACAACAGAATAAACAGAGACACGGTAAAGTTTAAAGAGTTTATTTTATAAACCTCGTGTCCTAAGATGCAGTACTTTGGCTAACATAAGCAGACAAATGATTAAGATCAAAACCATCAGCATAGTTACAATACCATAGAAAAAGAAAGAAGTAATCATAATAAAATGACAGTGGATGACCTTCCTTTCGCTAGTAAACTAATATTATTATCATTAGACTAATAAAAGGTCTCTAGGCTTGAATGGGGAACCCCATACCGTAAAGATCAGCTTAGTGGAATCACATCACAGGATCAGCTAGACTCTGCTCCTGGGAAAGCTCTTCTTCCGAATGTGTCTAAAGCATGCAGCCTGCAATATTAAAAGCACTTGACTTTCAGGTATTTGCAGCTGCGTGTGTGTTATGGCTAAATAGTGGGCCGATCAACCTGAACCCAACAACATGCACCGTCTAGCGACCCAGACTGTTTCTTTACACAATGTTCAGACCAAGGTCGCTGCTCACTGTTAGGGATGTGAACAACAGACAGTTCTCATGTGAAGCAAAGGCGAGCAAGCATTTCTCGAATAATAACATGTAACTACAGTGTTGTGTGCAAAAGCAGCAAGATGGCTTTCTAACATCTAACGCGGTTGTGCTAACTTAGCATTGTACGTATCTAAATAGCAGTCTTCACTACACCCCCCCTTGATCGGACCACTGACCAGTAGGGGCGCAATTTCAAGAACGCAGAGTTGAAGTCCGATAGAACAGAACTAAGGGCACAAATTGTGAATCCATATAAGGTAAGTGAAAAGTTCGAAGGAGAAAAAAAGGAGAAAAAAAGGAGGAAAATAAACCAATGAAAGGGGAGAAAAATATCATCGATGGATGTTCAACGAAATGAAGAGGGGAAAAAAAAAAAGGCTTTCCACAGGAATTCTGGATGACCTCCAAGTTAATCCATCAAGGTATAAGCACAATAAGTTGCAACAAATTCCAAGAAGAAATCATTGGAACGTTCTGGAAAATTATCTGCCATCCAATTCAGCAAGGGGAAGGAACACACATGTTCCTCGACAACCGGAGCCTCTAGTACCATCAGAGGACAACTGGTGTGTTCTTCAAGATAACTTCTCGCTAAGAATTCAGCTGCAGCCGTTCCGATGTCCCAATTCCCTAGGACTCCATGTGCTGCTCCACAGGCCATAATCCTGACACCAGAACAGTCCAACTCATGAGCCACTAAGGGGCTCATTAGCCGATCATAATCCGGGGCAGGAGACACCAAGTTCGACAAGCACAAATCCAGAGCCCATTGGAATGGACACTCTAGGCAATGAAAGACAGGCTGCACGCAAGTAAAGTAGGGAAACCGGAAGGACAATCCATAGGCTATGCTTAGAGTTGCCAGTGGTAATGTTCCATAGTATTCAAGCATCCGGTTACGAAGATGGAGCAGCCGGGACATGCTGTCTTGTGACGCAAGATGTGCATCCATAGCGTAGTACGCAGATCAACAAAAGCACCCCAGCAACGAGGGCGAGAATCAAAGGGAGACCTACGAAGACGCTGGAAAAAATAGAATGAAAAAATGCCGGGATCACACCAAAAATAGTTTGAAAGGAGGTCACGTGGCCGGAGCCACAATGTAAAAAAAATGTGCCAGGCCACTTGTTGACGAGGCATTAAAGATAGTCTGAATATGGGCCCCAAAATGAAGTGGGAGATCAGTATTCAAAAGCGCTTGCACCTCTGTGCGCGTGTTTGCTACGTGAAGGACAAATGTTTCCCGGGATGAAGTCAACGCGACTTCTTTTTGAGACAATAGAGCCCTTATTCTGCCCATCTTGTTGAACTCTGCTTTCAAGGTTGGAATGGAAGGCCAGATGGATACATCGAGCTGTCCATGCGGGGGTGGGAAAAGGACGTTATTACAGCAGACTACTCTCTGCGATACAGTCACTATGTAGGGAATTCCCACTAACACCCCACAGCAAGCTTCATTATTTAATAGCAAATAACTACCGTTAGCAAGCAGCGTAAAAGACGGTGTTATAACTGGCAGCGGGATCCCTTTCAGGACGCAAGCTAAATTAGGAGCGTGCACATTACATGCACCATGCAATTGAATGTGCCTACACACCACAGAGTGATCTGGAGTGGAAGTGTACTCTTCACCTTTTAAGTGTACCTCTTTTCCGTCCCTCACGCATCTGCACGTGAATGGGAGACAAAACTTCGTGCAGGAAGGCAGTACCAAGTTTTTCATATCTGCCAAGGGCATAATGTTTCATGCACGAACTGAACTTAAACAGGGGGAATGGTAATGTGATCAACCCGTGGATAAGCCACACAGCGGAGTTTAATTCGGCAACAGAGAAAGGTAAAGGTTCTAACTTTTCAATGTGCAGCAATGAGTATGTTGCATCTTTCATGGACATGAACTGTTGTTTCGCAGTTAAATTAAAAGGGAGGAACAAAGATGAAGTATTCATGTAATCCCAAGGGAATTTCCCAGCCTTTAACGTTTGCATCGTCCATGAAAACTGCATAATGGAACGCAATTGATTTTGACCATGATCATCCTGCACAATGTCTACCACAGATGAAACAATATTATCTAAGGTATAAATTCTGGAAGACAGGGTGTTAATGCTATTATCAATAACAGCCAATACTTTCTCCATATTGGCTTGATCAATAGCTCATAATCTGGATGCAGCTGCAATCTGTGATAGTTTCCAAACTTCGTTGTAAACAGCATATACCCATCTTTTGGACCTGCCAACCGCAGGACCCTTAACAAAATCATTCAAATCTATTTTGTCGTTCAATTGTGATAAATGAAGTTTAACAGATGCTAAGGTGGAATGTTGCAGCCAAGATTGGCATAACTTCCCTACTGAGTAGGTAGTTACCGTGTGAGAAGATTCAAAACGGAGGTCTACACGAATTTGTGTATACCCCGGTGCCAAATCCAGAAACCGATGTTGACAGGAATCTGAGCTCGTTTGCCATACTAACCACCCTTCCGGATTCAATTCAGAAATATTGAAGGATGTGTTGGAAATGTATGACTGCAACGTAGCAAGGGACAGATCCGTATGATTATCCCAATAAGGATAAGCACCCAGACCCGGAGTGGAGGGAGAATTAAATTTTTTAGAAGTAGCCAATCCAAAACAGGTGGTCTGAAAAATTGACGAATTCAAAAATAACATGTGGTTCGGGATGAGGCAGGCACGATGCTAAGCTTCTGTTCCCTGTACCTGCCACGGTTTAGAACCCCAAACCGATTTAAGATTGATAGTAGCTTTCCACAGATCATAGCCTCCGATTGCCAACTCGTCCATAAAGGACTTGGAATACAACAATTTGGTGTGTGTCAGTCTAACTTTAGAAGCAGATTCAGCCGCCACCTTAAAATAAAAGGAGGCCGGATTCGACCCACTAAAATCAGAAAAATATGTGAATTTGTCCACTAACGTGGTGGAGCTGCCCAGCCTAGGGGCTGGACAGTGTTCCCATTGCGTAAAAGTTACAACATTTCTAAATGTATTTGCTTTGTGTAGGAAATGCGTGCCATAATGTTGATAGCAGAATTGCTCATCATAATTAGCAGTATCTAAATACAAATCCTCAGCATCAAATGCAGCATAATATTTCAAATCAGAAAACAGTGCTTCTATTGTTTGTACATCCCAATCATCCGAGTAGATGTTTTGCTTAACTACATCACCCATAGAAACACGAAATACATTTGGCACATTGACTACTTCAGTGGGACCATGAATTTGTAATTTAACAGCATCCCAAGCGATCCCATCCAGTACAGGCCTGGCAGTAATGTTCACAAAACATTAGCTTTTCCGTTCGTTGTGCGTTCATCTGTTGTTTAATTTGCTTCATTGTGTTGTATTATTCCCGCGTCATCCCCGCTCCCGCCTCCCAGCTGCTCCTCCCTCCCACTTGTCCATAAATGGTGACGGCGCGGCGCAGGTGAGTGTGACCTGCTCTCAGGACACCCCCGCGCCGCACGGCCACCAGCTGTGTGTGTGCCCCCTCGTGTGACCTAGCTGCTGCTCGCAGCCTCGTTCTGCCGCCTGCCCGCCGTTCTGCCTGCCGTTCTGTCCCCCAGTTTTTCCGATCGTTGTGCGTTCATCTGTTGTTTAATTTGCTTCATTGTGTTGTATTATTTGCCTCATTGTGTATATTATTGTGATTCTGTACTTGTACCCACTCTCTGCTTCCGCCGTTCGCGGCCACGCCCCCTTTCCCGCGTCATCCCCGCTCCCGCCTCCCAGCTGCTCCTCCCTCCCACTTAGCCATAAATGGCGACCGCACGGACGTGCAGCATTGACGCGCAGCGGGGGCGCCAATTGTGCGCCGAAGGCGCGCCAAAGGCAAGCCCGTCTGCGCCCGTCCGCGCCTGGACCGCGCCCAGTGCCAGGACCCCTGGCCCACACCGATGCAAGACGACCCGACAGACCTACGACGCCGCTGTCCTCAACGCACTCAATGCCGGCCGGAACCCCACCTGCTGCCGGGCCGCCCCGAAACGCATTCACGGACCCTTCACCTGCAGAACCTGCAAGTTCACCTGCCTCCGAACCTGCACCGCGCCCGCCAAGCCGAGCTCCAGCAGCGACCTCAAGTGCATCCTGCTCAACACCCGCTCCATCCACAGACACGTCGTGGAACTCTGGAACCTCCTCGACACAACATCACCAGACATCGCCTTCCTCACGGAAACATGGATGAACGCCTCCTCAGCCCCCGACATCGCCATCGCCATCCCGGAAGGGTACAAGATCATCAGGAGGGACCGCGTCAACCAGACTGGAGGAGGCATCGCCATCGTCCACAAGAACACCATCCGCATCACGACCGACTCCAACGACACCTTCACCGCCGCCGAGCACCTCCACTTCCAGATTCACACCGACCCAAAGACGACCCTCAGAGGCACCCTCATCTACAGACCCCCGGGACCACGCACACAATTCAGCGAAGACATCACGGACTTCATCAGCCCGCACGCCCTCCCCTCCGCCGACTACATCCTCCTAGGGGACCTCAACTTCCACCTGGAGAACAACAAGGACCGCAACACCGTCGCCCTGCTGGACAACCACGCCAACCTCGGACTCAAGCAACTGGTCAACACCCCCACCCACTACACCGGCCACACGCTTGATCCCGTCTTCTCATCCAGCAAGCACATCACCTGCAGCCACTCCACCGGACTCCACTGGACCGACCACAGCTGCGTCCACTTCAGCTTCAGAAAAACCACAACCCACCACCACCCGCAACAGGTTCCTCACAGGAGCTGGAGCAAGATCACCGCCGACCAGCTCACCACCTCCCTCAGCCAGAACCCACCTGCCAGCACAACGGATCCCAACGAAGCAGCCCGCAACTTCACGCTGTGGCTGACCGCCTGCGCCGACGACCTCGCACCACTGAAGAACCCTCCCAGCAGACCCAGAAGCAAGAAGGCCCCCTGGTTCACCGACGAACTCAAGGACTCCAAGAAGACCTGCCGCACCCTCGAGAAAGCCTGGCTCCTCGACCAGACCACTGACAACATGACCGCCCTCAAACACGCCACCCGCAAGCACCACTAGCTCATCCGCACCACCAAGAAGAAATCACTGAAGGAGCGACTGTACAACAACGCCCACGACAGCAAGGAACTCTTCAGCATCATCAAGGAGTTCTCCAACCCCAGCACCGGCAACAACGACATCACCCCTTCACAAGATCTCTGCGACTCCCTTGCCTCGTTCTTCCACCGCAAGATTGCCGACATCCACAACAGTTTCGGCACACCATCCACGCACCCAACCGTCAAACCAACGCACCCCACCGCCACCCTCCGCGCCTGGACCACGGTGACCACCGAAGACACAGCCCGCACGATGAACGCCATCCACTCCGGATCTCCAACCGACCCCTGCCCCCACCACGTCTTCAACAAGGCCGACTCCACCATCGCACCCCAACTCCGGGACGTCATCAACACCTCCTTCAACACTGCCACCTTCCCGGAGAGCTGGAAGCATGCCGAGCTCAGCGCCCTACTGAAGAAACCAACAGCGGACCCCACCGACCTCAAAAACTTCCGCCCCATCTCACTCCTCCCTTTTCCTGCCAAAGTCATCGAGAAAATCGCCAACAGACAGCTTTCCGCCTTCCTCAAGACGAACGGATCCCTCGACCCCTCGCAGTCCGGCTTCAGAGCCAACCACAGCACCGAGACCGCCCTCATCGCAGCCACCGACGACATCCGAGCCCTGCTCGACAACGGGGAAACAGCGGCACTCATCCTCCTGGACCTCTCCGCAGCGTTCGACACTGTCTGCCACCACACCCTAGTCCAACGCCTCAGCAACACCGGCTTCCAAGAGAAGGCACTAGAGTGGATCATCTCGTTCCTCGCCGGAAGAACACAGAGAGTCCGCCTCCCCCCGTTTCGATCCGAGGCCACCGAAGTCATCTGCGGCGTCCCGCAAGGATCATCACTCAGCCCCACCCTCTTCAACGTCTACATGAGACCTCTTGCTGCCATCGCACGCCAACACAACCTCAACATCATCTCCTACGCCGACGACACCCAGCTGATCCTCTCCCTCACCAGAGACCCCGACACCGCCAGAACCAGCCTACACGAAGGGATGAAAGACGTCGCCGAGTGGATGAACAACAGCCGCCTGAAACTGAACTCAAACAAGACGGAAGTCCTCATCCTGGGACCTTCACCCTCCGCCTGGGACGACTCCTGGTGGCCCCCAGCCCTGGGCACCGCCCCCAAGCCAACAGACCACACACGCAACCTGGGCTTCATCCTGGACTCCTCCCTCTCGATGACCAGACAAGTCAACGACGTCTCCTCATCATGGTTTCACACCCTTCGCATGCTTCGCAAGATCTTCCGATGGATCCCGACCGAAACCAGGAAGACGGTCACCCAGGCCCTCGTCACCAGCCGACTGGACTACGAAAACCCCCTCTACGCCGGAACCACAGCCAAGCTACAGAAAAGACTCCAACGCATCCAGAACGCCTCCGCCCGACTCATCCTGGACATCCCCCGACGCAGCCACATCTCCGGCCACCTGAGGGACCTGCACTGGCTCCCCGTCAACAAGAGGATCACGTTCAGGCTCCTCACCCACGCACACAAGTCTCTCCACGACCTGGGCCCCAAGTACCTCAACGACCGACTGACCTTCTACATGCCTACCCGCCAGCTACGGTCTACTAGCCTCGCCCTCGCCGCCGTACCACGCATCCGAAGAACCACCGCCGGAGGCAGATCCTTCTCCTACCTGGCGGGCAAGACATGGAACTCCCTCCCCATCCACCTTCGGCTGACCCAGGACCACCTCGCCTTCAGGAGACAACTCAAGACCTGGCTGTTCGAGCAGTAGCGGACCCCTTCCCCAAGCGCCTTGAGACCCTTCCGGGTGAGTAGCGCGCTATACAAGTGCTATGATTGATTGATTGATTGACAAAAGTCTGGTCCCTTTTCACAATATGTGATGAGGAGTGGGGGGCCAAAGTTCCATCAATTATAGATCTTTCTTTCAGGTAGTGTCCATTTATAAGTCTAAAAAACACTACCACAAAGCCAATGGACATAAACAAAAAAATACATATGAGCACCAGCCAAATGCAAGTCCAAGGGGGAATTAAAAAATGTCTTTTGAACCAGGCAACAAGACTCGAAACTTTTGATGGGGCAATGGAAGTCATTGAATTAGTGTCAAAGGAGTAACGCGACTGGGTAACTGTGGTGGACTGTAAAACAGGCAACGAGACATCCGCAGGATAAGCATACTCAATATCTTCAGGTAGACCACCAGGAGTCGGTGGCAATAAAGGACCAGTAACTGTATGCATCTCGACGGCAACATCAGGCAAGGTGTTAGAAGCTGGGGCCACAACAGAATTTCTCTGCATCGCAGGGCAAGAAACCGCTGGAGTCATACTAAGAAAAATCGGCCACTCGCTGAAGCTTGACATTGTCAATAGAGATGTACCTGTTATCCTTGCGACCAGGAAGTGGAGGTAAAATGACTGTACGTGTACCCTGCACTCCAAGTACCGGAACTGGTGCACGTTAAGAGGGGCCGAACTCCTTCCTGTTCTCAACCTTCTCACGGACCAGATCACCAACTCGAGGTAGCCAGCCGACTACCGGAATCTGAAGCGTAGCATCAGATGTGGAGGGTACGTGTTCCTTCGCTAGACTGTCTCTGGCTTCTTGTAGATTCTGCAATACAGCACAGTGATCATCTACGTCAAAGGGTGTGGCCGACGCCGCCATGTCTAGACCATCAAGGTCCGGGACAAACATTTGTATGCCAAAGAGCATCATGTATGGGGTCCGCCCACCTAGAGACCTTCTAGGGAGATTATTAAGTGCACGTTCTACGTCATACAAGTGGGCTAGCCAGTTCCGGCCAGTACCTAAAACCCTGGCTGTCAAAGATTGCTTGAAGTCACAGTTCATTCGCTCCACCACACTATTACCCTCAGGTCGGTATGGAGACGAAAATTTGACTTGGACCCCCAAATTTCTCATGGCTTCTTTGTACGCCTTCGAGGCGAACGCAGGGCCCTGATCAGAATGAAAGGTACCACATGCAAAACTTCCAACAAAGACACGCAAATCCTTGATGACAGTACGGGCATCAGCACTCCTTTGTGGCCACACCCACAGAAAACGTGTGCACGAATCCACTGCAACCAAGATGTATTTGTACGCAGTATCAGAGGTAAATGGACCGCAATGATCTAAATAAACACACCCCAGTGGTTTATTAGATATGTACAACTGAGTCTGTGGTGGGCGCGCCGCAGTTGAAGGTTTTATCTGCTGGCAAATGTCACAATTAAGAACATAAGCGCAAGCTTGTTTATATAAACCGCACCACCAGTAACGTTGTTGTAACAGAGATACAGTAGCTGCAACGCCATGCCCTCGTGAGCTGCTAATATCAAAGATGGTCTGCAGTCCGCGTTGGGAATCAATCTGTCACCAACGTCGTTAATCCTCACTAACGGGACGTTATCAGGACTTAAGCGATAATGGTAACGAGAAGGGAAACCTCTAGGATATTTTGTTCCCTTCTCTGTAGCAGCAATAGCTGCCAAGATGTCATCATCGATCTTACTTTGTGATCTTGTAACTGCTGCTACTAAGTATGTCGCCACTGCTGTTTTTGCTGCCTCGTCAGCTAGGCTGTTGCCGACAGCATGGACACCAACTCGTTGGTGACCAAGAGTGTGAATAACATTCACGAGAGGCAGATGTTCTTTAAGTTCTGCCACTCGAACCCAAAGCATTTTATGCTTAATTGTGCTACCTTTGGAAACACAGTAGTCATTTTGAGACCAAAAATGTAGATTGTCGTTGTAAGATTGAACACAATAGTACGAGTCACTCACTATAAGTGTAGGGACTCGAGGATCAGCAAACTCCAGTGCAAGCACCAGAGCATGAAGCTCCGCCAACTGTGCGGTACAATCACCCAATGACTGCGTATGCACGACATCGGATTGGAATTCACCATTCACGAAAGTACCGACCACAATTGCGCAGGCCGCTGAATAGGCATGCTTCGATCCAGTAGCGCAGAACCGTCAGTGTAAATGACACAATGGTAATCCTCGAGCGGGCGCAAGGACAGAGGAGCTGGATGAACGAATTCATACTGTAAGAACTCCTGAGTCTGTAGAGCAGCGTCAAAGATATATGTGACGTCGGGCGATGTCAAGGAAGTGGCCCATTGTATCCACCGTGGATGCAAAGCCTTAGAATTTGGTACACTTGCTTTCGTCACCGCCTCAAGGGCAGGATATGGTGTTACCACCAACATGCGTTTACCTTGCGATAGCGCTCGTTCTTTCAGAATTGCCATCTGCACTGCCGTCAGAACTTTCTCGACAGCGGAAAATCGCAATTCAGCCGAAGTGTACAGGTGTGATTTGTAGGCAATGGGGAAGGTATCGCCCTCATTGAACGTTAAGTACGTGAAAGCCACAGCGCCCGGCACAATTCTTATGACCAGGTTAGTGTGGTTATCACGCGTCAGTAAGTATTTTGAAGCAAGAAGGTCAACTTGCAAAGATTGCAATATAGCTGAATGCTCCGGCAGCCAGCATGATTTGGAAAAAGTAGGTTGTACCAAGGCATAAAGCGACTTGATACGCTGGGCATAATCATGAATGTACGTTCGACCGAAATTCAGAAAGCCCAGCAGAGATTGTAATTTCTTCAGTGTCGTAGGAGCACGTAGGCATGCGCATTTCTCTAGGAAGTGCGGAGCTAATCCTCGACCTTCATTGTTGAGTTTGTATCCCAAAAACAACACTGTATATTCCGCAATGTGAGACTTTGCAAAGTTGAATTTGTAACCGAAGTCTGCAAATAAAACAATAATGCGATCAACGCGACACAGATGCGGCCACAACTCGTCATCTGTGAGATAAATATCATCCACATACGAGTACGCATCAGGGTCTATGCTCTCTAACAGAGAGACTACACGAGCGGCAAAGACACCAGGGCTGTTCTTATAGCCCATAGGCAATCTTTTGAAATGTTTTTGTTTGCCGCCCGAGGTAAATGCTGTCCATTCACTACTAAGAGAGTACAGGTTATGGCTGTAAAAGCCGTTGGAAATGTCAAGTGTGGTTTTAAACCGTTTTCTCACGAGACTATCGACGAGAGCCGAACTGTGGGTATTCTGTACTGCGCATGTCTGGCAATGAGAGTTTAAATGCCGGTAATCCAAAACCAGGCGGTACGACCCATCAGGCTTCGTCACAGTGAATAAAGGATTATTCATTGGTGACACACGTTTCAATTACACCTTGATATTCCAATTGTTCAAGGATAGCCGCGACGTGAGGTCTTGCTTCGCGACGCATAGGATATTGGGGTTGTGGCTGGGGCGTGGACCGCAACGGAATCTCATGGCTCTAGGAGCATCTAAAATGAAAGCCGGGGGCCAATCTGCCTCTGCCAATAGAATATCATACGAAGAGGTTAGATTATCCCCAAAAATCCCTTGAATTGTGCGTTGTATGTCACCTTCAATTAAGAGGACTATATTATACAGTCTATCAGGGGGAGCCACTCTAGTGTCAGCAGTTTCTACAGTTATGAACGTATCAGTTGCTGTCGCCACCAGATATGGACGCAGTGCTTGTTGCACTACTGTAACTTCCGCCGCGCTGTCGAGCAGCGTTAGTGCCCATGTCAGGTTCTGAAGCTGCGTCCGCACTATCTGTGGCATACCTCGCTGTTAGCGCAGCACCTTTCTTTTCCTGAAACGGGGGTCGTTGACGTGCAGACTCGTCCTGCTTGCCTTTGCCGTCAGTCTGACGGGGTTGCTCACGACTTTGGGCACCCCGTCCTTTCCCACGGTCTCCGCCACCGGATTGTGAAGCCGATGTTTCCTGTGAAGAACGAGGAGAGCGTTGTTCAGAAACCTGAAACCTATCAGGTGACTTAATACTAGATCGATCGCGCAGATCATATGTACGTTCACTAGACGACTGTACGGGTGAGGCAGGACGAGACCCCTGTTTCTGTTGCTGCTTCCCCTGTTTCTTTGCTCGCCAATTTTGTTTAGGAACATTAGGGCGTTCGTCTTTAGTAGACGAGCTCACCTTAGTTTGCTGTACTATATCAGGAATTATCACAGTTGGTTTAACACCTAAGGCACTGCAGCCTATGGTCCTATAGGCTTCCGCAATTATTTTAGCGAACTCCTTAGGCCTGTCGAGCTCGTCCACGCTGTCCAGCTTATTAGCTACCTGGAACTGCATGGCATCGCCTTTGAGGTTGCCCATTACCATGGAAGCAACCACATCGAACACCCCGACAAGCCTCATTCCCAATTCAACAGCAGCCTCCGCTCCGTGATTCTCTTGAACACGTTTAATGACGGAGGGTAGTACAGACATAGACGGAGTGCCGAAGCACTTCGAGTAGGTCGCGGCAAAGACCTTGCCCCAGTTTGCGCAATCGGCCATGTCTGGGACTAAGTCTTTCGGCAAACTAATGGTGAGAATCCTGTGTTTCTCCACAGGAGAAGTATGCGGAAAAACCGCCTCGAGTTGGTCAAATTTCTCAGCAAGCTAATAAGGTAAATCATCCTTCTTTTGGGGGCGCTTGCCCAACCACCGCATGGTGGTCCGTTAGTTGTCCCGCAACAGCAGGTGCCCCCACCTGCACGTTGCGTGACACGTACTGCACTAAAGCCCTATGAACTGTAATCAGGGCTGTGTGGCGTAAATCCGGCTAGCACCGGCCATGTGGCCCCTGCAATAGACAACGGGCCCATTCTAGCCGGTGCAACCGCATGGGGAAGGGCGCCATTAAACCAAATGGTGTGCTGCCAGGCAGAAATAGGAATTTCTTGTGTTCTATACGGCGTATAGATCGCAGGTAGCTGCGTGGGAGTATAGGAGTGAAACGTATCATCGTCTGCATCCACCGCCGGAAAAGTCACCCAAGAGTAAAACAACTCATATGGGTAAGACGCATCAGCGCTCACCACAAAAATAACAGCCATCCCATCATCCGGCACCCCATGCGTCGTCAAATGACGGTGCAGAGGAGCACGACTATGCGCGGCTATATCAACCGCCATAAGGACACACTAAAGAGTATCAACGATATCAACAGTAGCACTGGGGTTCAGTAAAAATAACCTTTTTAATGATCAAGCTTGAAAGAACCTATTAGTCGAAACACAGGTAGGTTAAACCCGTCACTCCCGTTAACCGGAAACAAGAGTGAGGGTGTTGTGGACTAATATAAGCACTACCAAGGCTTTTCAAATCAATCGACCAAACGTTAGGTGCGCCATGTTGCAGGGATTCGGCTTATGCACAGAACTATGCACAGGAAACCAGGACCTCAGTGAATTGTGGTGTACCAAAAACTCACCTCAGAACCCAGAACCCCTTATCCGACCAGCATCAGTGTCCCATTCGTTATCCAAGTTTTATCTCGGCGGTCCCAATGTATAGACAACCCAGAACAAGCAACTTAGGGTATTCTCAGGAATGGTGGGAATCAGAAATACCTGTTCGTAATTATTCTCATATCAGTCCACAACAGAATAAACAGAGACACGGTAAAGTTTAAAGAGTTTATTTTATAAACCTTGTGTCCTAAGATGCAGTACTTTGGCTAACATAAGCAGACAAATGATTAAGATCAAAACCATCAGCATAGTTACAATACCATAGAATATGAAAGGAGTAATCATAATGACAGTGGATGACAGCCACCTTCCTTTCGCTGGTAAACTAATATTATTATCATTAGACTAATAAAAGGTCTCTAGGCTTGAATGGGGAACCCCATACCGTAAAGATCAGCTTAGTGGAATCACATCACAGGATCAGCTAGGCTCTGCTCCTGGGAAAGCTCTTCTTCCGAATGTGTCTAAAGCATGCAGCCTGCAATATTAAAAGCACTCGACTTTCAGGTATTTGCAGCTGCGTGCGTGTTATAGCTAAATAGTGGGCCGATCAACCTGAAGCCAACAACATGCACCGTCTAGCGACCCAGACTGTTTCTTTGCACAATGTTCAGACCAAGGTCCCTGCTCACTGTTAGGGATGTGAACAACAGACAGTTCTCATGTGAAGCAAAGGCGAACAAACATTTCTCAATTAATAACATGTAACTACAGTGTCGTGTGCAAAAGCAGCAAAAGTGGCAAGATGGCTTTCTAACATCTAACCCGGTTGTGCTAACTTAGCATTGTACGTATATAAATAGCAGTCTTCACTACAGGGCATAGCAATGATACATAAATTATCTATAGACAGCTCGATGCAAGAGGCAGAGATAGGTTACTGCGAAGCTGCCTCCTTCACAATAAAGGCTAACGCCAAGCAGACAATAAATGGTTTCCTGATTTATAAACCTCCGGGGCCAGCATCAGGTTTCAGGGAAAGCCTTGTGGACTGCCTAATCCAACCAGCACTACAGTATAGTAACCTGTTAGTTCTGGGGGACATAGCAATTTGTGCGGAGAAGCACAATTCTTATGCCAGGAGCTGGCAGGTTTCCAATTAGAACTAAAATCTACACAGATAACACATCAAATAGGGCATTTATTAGACCCCATTTTTTCAAACTGCCAGGGACTGACAGTTGATTGCCCAACAGCGGTCCCATGGTCGGACCATTACTTAGTGGCCTTTGTAATCCCTTTAACAAGACCACCCTCAAAAAGGGACCCGCCATATAACAGCAGGCATAGGAAATGGAGAAATTTCAAGGGAAGCAGCTTTACACAGGCTCTGCTAGCAAACGCCCCCCCTCCCGAAACACAGACATTAACAAGGCAATTCAGGAAGTAAATAATTGGATGGAAGGTGCGCTCGATGTGGTGGCTCCAAGGTCAACTAGCACCCCGCGCAGACGCATGAAGAGTGTACCATGGTTTAACCAGGATTTAAGGATGGCAAGAAAGGCGTGTAAAAGGCTAGAATTTAAATGGAGGGAGGGCTTCTTAGACTCAGATAAGGCAGTATATAAACTGAAGCTGAGACAGTATCACACACTTATAAAGAAAACACGGGCTGCTTACTACACGGGAAGAATTGAATCACCAGACAACTCATCTAGGGAATTATTCGGCATCTTTAAAGAACTATCCTCACTGGAAAGAACAGTAGCACCAGCCCCTTGTTCAGAAAAATTATGCAATAAAATCGCAGTTTTCTTTGCTGAAAAGGTATCCAAGATTTATGACACTTTCCCGGACAATGCTCGAAATGGACACTTAAGCCACAAGGAACAAATGAAGGAGTGGAGGGAAAACAGTATTTCCCCAATTCATTCCTTCTTCTCTAGAAGAGCTGGGAAAGATAGCACTGAGTATAAAATTGGGCTTGCCAAAAGACCCATCTACACTCCATCCATCTGGTCATCGGCATGGTGGCCAGCAAGCTTAGGACAGGTCCCCACCCCTAAGACGAAGGTGAAGAACTTGGGGGTATGGATAGACTATAGACTATCCTTTGAGACCCAGATCAAGAGAGTTGCAGGCAGGTGTTTCGGAATCCTCCGAGTATTAAGGAAAACCCTAGATATTTTACCACTGGCGGCAAGAAAAACCCTGAACCATGCGCGCGTTACATCTAGATTGGATTATGGAAATCTGATGTATCTGGGTGCCAACAAAAAAGGACTCCAGAAGCTACAATCTGTTGAGAACGCAGCGGCCCGCCTGGTTCTGAATCTGCCAAGAAATGCACCCTCGAAGAATGCACTAAAGACACTACATTGGTTGGTCATCCAGAAACGAATTACATTCAAGACACTATGCATCGGGCATCGCATCTTGCAGGGCAGATGTCCATTGTACCTCAGTCTTATGACTCCATACAAAACAGGAAGGCAACTGAGATCCACCAGGACCCATTTGGTGAAAGTCCCAAGGATTAGGAAGGCACGGATGGGTGAACGCTCTTTTGGCTACTTGGCAGCAAAAAGCTGGAACTCCCTACCTTTGTCCCTGCGGGAAGAACCATCAGAGAAACTCTTCCGACATTTTTTTTAAACGTGGCTTTTCACCCAATAAGTAAGAACTGGTACATGAATCTGTGAGGCACCATTTCTCGAAGTTCGCAGTAATTTTTAAATAGCGCGGGGGGACACCAGTGGGTGTAACCAGGCGCTCTACAAATGCAGAAAATATCAAAAATAGGAGAGGTCGCGAAAGGAAGAAGGACGCGATGACAGGTCTGGTCCACTGGATGATGAGAATGCGTTGTCCTAGGGGTAGGACATGGCCAGGGAGACCCGTATGAAGTGCACATCACATGGAGAGGTCGCTCGGTATCCGAGACAGTTGCTTCCTGACTCAGATACCGAGCGACCGTGTATTGTAGGTATTCTTCACAGGCTAACATACCCGCGGCCCTATAATGTGGCCACTTCCAATATTCATATATTTTATTGATTTATTCGAAGTACCAGACCACCATACAGGTGCCAGGCCTTTAAATTCAAGAGGCTCATGGCTCCATTGGATATCCTATTCTCCGTCTATTGGCAATAGCTCTGATGAAGTTCAAGCAACAAATCTGAACAAAATGCGTTGGCTGGATGATGCTATTTGAATTGATTGAATAAAGCGGATGACAAAAATCAATATTTTGCCGGACTCATTATCATTATAACATTGGACAAGCATAACGTTACTGGTGCACCATTCCGAACATCTTTTATTTCTATTCTGCGTCTGCATTTGCACCCAACAAATTGTTGTGCACAAACCATTGAGATAAGGAAGAAACGGTACAGCGAAGTGCAGCATCTTCAGTCTGCCGTTGGTAGTGCCTGCTCATCAGGAGTGAGGCACAATACCTAGGTAACATCGGTGGCATCATGAGAGGCTAGATGTCCAGAAGTCTTCGGTTACACCAAGCAAACCTATCACATGCAGATGTGAGCAAGATGGACCATTGGTAACATCCACCTATGGGGTCGTATGGGAGACTGGATTGTGGTCCTGCCCAGACGTCCTGACTGACCTCAGATGTGGGAACAGAAGAGGATCCGACCACGCCACACCAGACCGTGGCGATCCAGGGGCAAGGGCCTCAGGGATTACCGGTGAGAGCGGGTCCCGACACGAGAGATGAGTCTATAGCAGCTCCTTCGCAGGTCCCAGGAAGACGAAGATCTTGTGTAGTAAACTGGTTCTTCTAAAGGCCATCCTATCAATGCCGATGCACCAGAGTCTGGATGGCAGGAGTAATCCTATCCAAAAACAACTACCCTCCAGGTGGAGCGAGGGACTTGAAGGTGGAACCCGTTGCGCTTCCTCCACAGACCTAGAGTGTGCCGCTGGAGCGACACGGTGAAGTAAACCCAGTTCAATCAAAACCTCCTGAAGAGGGCCTCCGGGACATCCCGAGAGAGGGGAACACTCAGGAGAGGGCATCCTGGTAAGAGAAGGATGTCTGTAACTATTCACCCACTTAGTAGCTGGAAGCACTGTTGCCTCGGCGGTGATTAAACAACAACCAAGATGTCATCCATTGTAGGAGGCTTAATGTTCGTGGAGCCAGGATCTATTTTGTGAAAATATAACATCTGCCAGATTTACGATCACTCCACCTGCACCGCCACTGAGAACTGTATTTATAGCGACGTTGTGTGTCAACTTCCACGCCTTGAGTCCAGGGAGAACCGGATCCGCAGTGCACCCTTGAACTGTGCTAAGTAGAACTGGTGATCTTAGCTGCAGTTGTACCATTGTCTTGTTCAGCAGGCAGCAAAATAGACTCAGTGGAAGTTTTCTGTTATTGTTGTATTCCCTCCCACAGGTGGGACTTGTTATTCCGGTTTGAATAAAGTTTGGGAGGGATGTAGTGTCCTGCTGGTCACTGGTCTAGTGTTTGCTGCGACAGCCACTCCCAGATGGCTGGCTTACACCCCACCCCCATCCAACACAGGCGTCACAGGACATGTGACCCTGGCTATAAAAGCGGCTGGGTGCACGTGCCCTGGGCCAGTTCCACTAAGTACAATCCAGTGTCCGTGTCATCTTTATTACTGTATGGGGGCCTAGGGCCTCACCACATTACAGGCTCAACAGGAATTTACTAGGCGTTCTCTACCTCCTTGCCAGCTCACAAAGGTAACACTCTCAGATGGGGCACTCATGTGGGGGCTTGGCTTGGAAGCCAACCATGGCGGCCGCTCTGTAACAGAGCTCTGCACTGCTACGATACTTGTCTGTCTATACCACCGCCTTTCCCCAGGACTCTCCAGTCTGGATTGAGCCCCTTCACAAGGCAAAACTGCACCATCTGCTGGGCCCTGTTAAGGACCGTTGGAATGCGCGAGGGCACGATCCCGACGACCGGGAGAGGCAGCTCAGCCATTGTGCTGGAAGAGTGGGCCGTGAGACGGCAGAGGAGGGTATCGGAGGGCAGCTTTCTAGGGCGTGGTTGCTCTGGGCCACCACCTGTTTGGTCCCCACGGCTGCCAAGTGCCTATGAGGTGGCGGGTGCCCGGGGGGGAGAGGAGGTGCTTCATCAGGCCACGAGGGCTCGACCGTTCGCGCAGCCATTGCTGGGTGTGGCTTCGCTTGTGCCTGCGGCCTGCCTGGAAGCCCCCGGGATCCACTGCCGTGAGAGGCCCCTGCGGGCCAGGGAGGGCGAGAGAAAAGATCTGCCTGCTGCAGGAGCCCTCCTGGTGAACAGCCTGTGTGCTGCGGGTGCCTGAGACCACTGGAGCAACCATACTCAGGCTGAGTGGTGAGGGTGCTGGGCCCCACGTTGCCCGGGGAAGTTTGAGGATTGCCCAAGGACGGGCTGCCAGGAGTTGCCCGCGTGGCAAAATCTGTGGCGAACAGCGTGACAGGGACTGGAGTCCCCAGAACTATGACAACCCCCCTATTGCCCATCCTGCGCCCTCCTCTTGCATCCTTGGTTGATGGTGACCCATTATAAGGGTTAGATAACATGGGCCTTCCCAGCAGGGGTGACATTGTGTGGCCACACTGGTTATACACTCTAATCAGCCACATCACTCTACTGTTATTATTCTTCCTCCCTGCTCCACAGCGATTGCAAGGTGAGGCCCCTGTGATTAGTGGGAACATCGGGCAGTGGGCCTGGGACAGGAGCCCAGCTCCCCTCCTGCAACTAGTACCAGGGGCGAAGCTGTAAACCCTGTGCAAAGCTACGCCGAAGGGGGCCTGAGGCGAAACTGCAGCCAGATGAAGCTCCTGGGTGTTGCAGCGACAGGCGGGTAGCAACAGGTGTAGACAAGGCAGAAAGCAGTGTTGCATGGTTGGCTCTGAAGGGAGATATACAGCCTAGACACCCTTATGACACGCGACAAACCCTCAGGACCTGCAGCCCAAAAAAAGATTAACAAAGATACTGAGCAGATAGTGACAAATCAAAGAGGATGGTGCTGAGGGAGGAAGAGAGGGCCTCCAAACGTACTCCATCCTACAGACCATCCAAGACCACAAGTTAACGATGTAGGGCAAAATGGGGGAGCTGAAAGTTGACTTATCCTCAATTAGACAGGATTTATGGAATACGGTTGACATAGTCACAGGGTTAGAAGGCAGAGATAACAAAACAAGAGACAGCGTCAAGTTGCAGGAATCCCGATAACAGAGACTGGTTGGTCAGTTGGAAGCAAAGGTGGAGGATGCTGAGGGTAGGTCTCGGCGCAACAACGTGCGCATATCTGAAATTCCGGGGGGAGTGGAGTGGACCAAACCCACTACGTTCATATCAGACTGGGTGAGGATCTGGGTACCGACTTCGAGGACTCATCCTGCTTCATAATTGAGTGGGTGCACAGGGCCCTTTTCTCTAAGCCCCCAGTGGGCTCCTGACCTTTAGTTGCCCGTATCCTCAACTATGCTGACCGAAATGCCAATCTCCCAGCAGCACGCACACTCAGGACTCTTATTCATCAGTCCTACCCCATAATGATTTTCCTAGAATACACCATGAAGGTCCAGCAACAATGGAGGTCCTACCAGGAAGTGAAACATAAACTGGGGCCTTTAACATTCGTTATGTGCTCCTCTTCCATGCCCAACTAAAGGTTATCGACCACGATAAACTCCGTTCTTTGATACCCCTGAGGCGGCATGGAATTGGGCAGAGGTATGACCTAACCTGAGGAACTGAGGTACATTTCCAGCAGGTGGGGCTGGAGAGAGGGGTGGCACCAGGGATGACAGAGATGGCTGACCTCCCAGGGACTGGAACACTGCCCCACAGCGAAACAATCAACGTAAGGAGCACAAAGCACTCTGGTTTGGACTGGATGGTTCTCCGGAGAGGCGGTCGCCCCCGGAGTCAGAGATGGATCTTACGCAGAGCGCTGCCACACCGGATCCCCTGCCGTCCTCTCAGGAACTCCCCACTTGACTTACTCTAATAAACACTGATGGGTGTCCAAATTCTTATAATGAGCCTGAGTGGTGATGTTAGGGGATGGCTGATAAGCCACGCCCCGGATTATTTCACTTATTGTTGTTGCTTTTGTTTGTGTGTGTTGGGAAGGGTGAGGGGCAGGTTTGGGATTCGTTTTCGTGAGGGATTACGGGGTTGGCAAGGTGCACACCTCAGAATAGCCCAGTGGGCTACTGTCCCTAGTTGCAGCACAACAGGTACTTCTTGTTGGCGAAGTACAAGGGGGGTATTGGGTTGGGGTACAAGAGGGTTGTTTCCTTTTTCGGTTCATTCAGAGTTTTGACATGCTTATCTACGTTCAGCTCGTTGTCACACAATACACACAGACTCAGCTCTAAGGCATTGCCACTGACACGACCACCCCAAGGACTACCTCTCTGGCCCGATGACTTATTCACAGCCACCTGCCCTTGCGGGGAGGCTCGCCATTCTCTCATGGAACATCAGTGGTCCCCTGGACAAGATAAGGAAGAGGTCAGTTATGAGGCCAGCCCACAAGTACAAACAAGACATTCTCCTCTTGCAGGAAACATACCTAATGGGTAATATTATTCCCTTCTTGGCACATAAAGGGTTTTCAAGAGTGAATTATGCATGGTTTTAATCGCGGCTCTAGAGGAGTTGCCAACTTGATACAGAGGCACATCCCCTTAGTGTTATCAAGGGAGTGGCATGATAAGCTAGGACGCTATGTGGCGGTGACTGCGAAAATGCATGGGTACCCGCTATCCCTGGTTTGTGTTTACGCTCCTTCCCGTTTGACGTCGGAGTTCGCTGCGATGCTGAGCAGGCTCATACTGGAGCTTCCGGTAGCCCCATGGGTGCTGGGTGGGGCCCGGGACAGGGTCCACGACCCTGGACTAGATCAATCCTCCATGGTAACTCCAAAGTACGGCGGCAGAGCGACCAACTACTCTAGCCACGTTTTCTGCGCAATATGTCCTTTCTGTACATGTGTCAGGCGCATCACCCAGCGGAGAGACGCTATACCTTCTTTTTTAACGCACATACGACTTTCTCCCGTCTCGATTACTTCTTATTCCCTAAAACAGAGTCTCATAGAATACTCAATGCACGAATCTTAGCACGAGCCCTATCGGATCACTCACCCATACAGATAGATTTTGACTGAGAGCCTCCGAGGCAGGATGGCGCCTGAGTCACTGGTCCCTGCAAGATGGGTATATTGATGAGGCCTCCCATACCTGAAACAAAACCGTGGGTCGGTGGGCTCCTTCTTAATCTTCCTTTCCTAGGAATAGTTGTGTGTTTTTTTATACCAGAAGTTTTCTATTTTTAAATCTATTTCGCTATAGTGCTAATACAACATGTGGACTGCTTCAGTGTGCTTACCTCACAACATTGAATTTATGAAGTACGCAACAACAACTGCAATTTGACAAATATGCGTTTCCAGCCAACTAAAGTGTACTCAGTTTACCAACATCGTAAAGATGGCCAGCAGGTCCTCTGAATTTGAATTTTTGCCCTGCAGGTTGCATCCAGGTCTTGGCAGTAGACGCTCAAACTACTGAGACATTTAGCTAATGCTGTAAGCTAAAGAAACGAGAAATGAAAACCAAAAACAAGGAGGAAGAGCCATCACACTCTGTACAGTGTGACGGCCAAACAAAACATTCTCTGAGTGAAATCGCCAGGGACCGAAGTAAGCACGCAAAGGAAAGGCATTTACACAAATGCACCAATAACAGGACTAGCATTTCTGAATACCAAAGATAGTAACCAATGGCAATCGGTGGGTTTGCCAAACCCCACAGAAGAGATATAACAGGTCGATCAAAGTTCGGCCTAAAAACATTCTGAAAAAGGAGAAAGCCTGGTTGGCGGCAGGCTCCTGTACTAATTTTAGCTACAAATTAAACACTATCGGTTCAGTAACTAATTAACGAGTTCAGTATGAAAATAGCTTACAGATAAGTGGTACCAAAAAGCAATTAAACAAAAATTTTACTGCAATGCTGGAGAGTACAAATGAATGCTCCTTTTGCGTAGAGATTAAGGCTCAGAAGCGCGATTGAAGCTGCACTGGTTCCTAGTGGTGGTGACCATGAAACTTACGTGTTCTTGCCTTCTGGATAAATGTCTAATTTAGGCTTCCACACTCTGTAGACAGAAGTAAGTCAGGCAGCTCATGTCTCTGGAACACTCTCATTAATACATTTACAGCTAGCAAGCTTGAGACCTAAACTCAAATCGAGATAGGTGGGAAGAGTTTAAAAATCCTGGATCCCAAACTGTGGAGCTCCTGTAAGAAACCTGGAACCACTGCACACCGTATCAAAAATACAATGTTTGCATAATAATACATGATCCCCCTACTGCAGTGTTTATAGACTGTTCAACATAGAGGCACTATATAAGCATATTAAATCATATGATCAAGGAAGATACCATACTACATCTTTATTTTAAAAATCAAGCTGTTCCAGTTATTCATCTGAAAAACAATGCAAAAAGGGTAATTACCTCTATAACCATATCTTCATCGCTACAGTCATTATCAATGAGAGGCAGAGGGCTGCTGCAGACAGTTAACTCACTGAGTTCCTGAAACAGAAGCAAGATGCATTAGCACTCCCTTAACAGCACTGCACACATTTAACACCAACCCCAGTCTGTCTTTCTGCAGCATATCTCATCTACTTACTTTACTACGTAAAGGCATACTGACAATGATTTTTCCATCAGGTCTTCCTTGCCAATCTAAACAAAATGAAATCCAAGATAACGAAGGATGAAATGAATAGGATTTGTGTGCCAATCAAAATATACAAAATATAAATAAAGGGGAAAACTAGAAACAATATCTTACACAACGGAGAACTGTTTTGGAAAAAAATTGTGTGTGATGATAACTTAAAAAAAATAATAATATTTAACCAATAAATCTATAAACACCAATCTGCACAATGATATAAAACTGTTTCATTAATGACGTTCTGGTCTAAAAGCTCCAGTCAGTTACTGTGGTTAAAAATGTTTTTAGCAACTTAGTGCAAACCCTTTCTTCCATTCATTAGTTCAACTGTCAGAGTATTGGCAGTGGTGGCAGATGCCAAGTCCAATTAATTTAGGTTCTGTCCTTGGTTCCCAGTCAGCGAAATAATTAAATTGGAAATTGCCTTGTCTGCCTTTCTGCGATACCATATTCTTGCCCCCAATGCTGCTAATATTAAGAAAGATGTTCCCACTGGGCTCTTCAAATCTTGCACCAAGTTTGATCAGTAGAATCTAGAGCAGAGAACATCTTCGTCAACCATAACCTCAGAAAATTCAATGCCATTCCTTAAGTGCTACCTTAATAGTATAACCTAGCAATGAAAAACTCATAACAAACAATTTTATAGCCACTGGATTTGGTAGCTCAATGGTTAATGTAGATGAATGGTTAGATGGATGAGTGCATGAAAGAATGAGTGAGCGCACGGGTGGATGGTTGGATGGACGAGTGAATGAGTGCACGATGAGTGCATGGAAAGACAGACTGGTTGGCAAGTACATGAGACGAAGTGTGAAAGGTGAGTGTAAGATGGCAGCGTGAGAGAAGGGGCAGTACATGGCATGGAGAAGTGAACGGGTGGCTGGAAGAAAGAATGCATGTCTGGTTGTAGTATAATACTATCATATGGTCATATAGAGAAACAAAAGACTGGACACAAACAGAACTCCCCTGATCCCAGACGCTGGTTCAAGGAACCAGTATGTTTTTCACACCACGATGGCACCAAAAAGAAATCTTTCACAATAAACCATTTATACCAGTATGCAGAATATTTAAGCATTGTGGTTGGGGATGGATGACATTGCTATATAAGCTCTGATATCAATTAAGGAAAGTTAGTGTAGTATATTCCCACAAACGTGGTACACAGCCTCATTCCTAGATATCTAATCGTAATGCAGCTCAACTTAAACTTAGAGTATACACTTACCCAAGTTTGCAAGAATGAATGAAAGACTGAAATGCAATTTGTAAATCGCACGAATACTCCAAGGAGTGTCCCATTGCTACGCTCATCAGCAACCTTACAAAATACAATCGGACCGTCAATCATTGTTTAAAAAGCCAGGTTTTCAGCTTTTTTTTTTTTTTTTTAACAACTAGATGGCATCCACTGAGCGTAACTCGAGGGGGAGCTTAATCCATGCAAATGGCCCTGCATAGGAGCTCTAGTGCTGCAAATGTTAGGGATCCTAGCCAGATGGCTGTTAGCTAGTCACAGATTGCTAGAGGGGACGTAAAAGCTGATCCTTGTCTTAAGGTAGTCTGCACCTGTATGATGAAGTTCCTTGTGGACCTTAACTAGTGTTTTAAACAGAATTATCTTCCTTGTTGGGAGCCAGTGGAGGGCGGTTAGGCATGGGGACATGTGTGTTCTCAGAGGTAGGCTAAGAAGAATGCGGGCTGCTGCATCCTGGACCACCTGAAATCTGCTGAGCAGGTAGTCAAGAAGTCCCAAATAGAGGGCATTTACTTAGTTCAGCCTCGAGGATATAAGTGCCTGGACAACCAACTTCCTTGCATAAAATGAATGCAAATGCAGGAACTTTTTTAATATAAGCAGTAGCCCAAAACATGTACCTACCACAGACTTAATTTGTGGTTGGAAGGATAGACAGCTGTCGAATCTGACACCAAGGTTCTTAACTATCCTCCCGGAGGCCTGGGAGAGGGCCTCTTCTGGCCAAAAGGTCTGCTATGTTTCTGGGGAATTATAACTGAAGAATAGTATTTCGAATTTAGACAGGGCCGGTGGTAAGGATATTGGCCTACTCACTAGGGTCCGCCAAAGGTTTTTTCCAGAAGGGGCAGAATTTTAGCCTGCTTCCAGGAAAGGGGTACTGTCGCTATAGACAGCGAAGCATTAAGCACCTGGTTGGCCAATGGGATGATGGTAGTTGCTCCTAATGCTTATGTTATGAATGTTAATGCTTGAAATATCAGATTTGTGAAGGTTAACTTTAGAACCCCAGAGTTTACCAAAATCCTGCAAGGTGTTTAGTAAGGCTGGACGGGATCTTTCTGGGTTAATTATCAATATTAAAATGTAGTCCACAATCATCTTGGTTTTGACTAACCAACTTCACACTTTCTATTCTTAAATGTTTCTCACATACTCTGGCCTAAGGTCTCAAGTGACAGCAGATATGAGGAGGAAGACAATCAATATGCTTGCCTTGTGCCTAGCTGAATACTTATTATTGTGGAGTTCCTGCCATTTACTCTAACCCACGCCTTGGGATTCGCACAAATCACTAGCATCATTGATCAAAAGGGTGCACCAAAACCCTTGACTGTTAACACCTCCTGTGAAAACCTCAAATTGACCCTATCAAATGCCCTTTTGGGGTCCAAAAATATCAGTAGTGCTGATTTTTTCTTTTTATTTATTACGTCTATCATATGTAAGGCCTTTTTTTTTTATATATATATATTTTTATTGATTTCAAACTTTGAAAGTCACAGACATTAAGAAATAAACAGTACAGCCATTTGTGAAGTATCTTCGTAATATCAAGGAATGTACAGTTATCAGTCACTGAGTTCAAAAGCTTGCTCCCTATTTTGCCCTAGTTCCATTTCTACAGTTGGGGAAATACACAGATCCCCCAAAACACATTCCATTTGCCCCATTTGTTGTCCCATTTCTTAGGGCATCCCCTCGATTTAAAAACCTCCTTCTCGTAAATCATGCACCATGTTCCATTGCCCATACCTTGTGTGATGGTCTCTCCGCCACTCCCACGTTGTAGCTATTTAACGTAATGTGAACCCCAACGTAGCCAATTGTTGTTCCACCTCCATGAGGTCAGTCGCCTCCCATATGTTGAGGAGCCCGAGTGGTGGTGTAAGGGTTAGTTCCTTCCTCAGTGCATCCTGTATATTTATGTATTTATTTATAAAGTTTTATATAACGCGAACAAGATCCCGAAGGATATCAGAGCACTTTACAATATGATAGGAGGAAGAACCTAAAAGCAATCTCAACATTCGGGAGAGAGAGAGAAAAAAAAAAGACTGGAATGGTCGCAAAATGCGGGACAATTGCGCCCAGGAGGGTAATACAATGGAAGTATCATGATAGTGGGTACCAAGTCAATGAGCAAGTGAGCCTATCCCTCTTAGGGTAAGAATTTTTTCATAAGGAATCGTTTAGCTTCCAATTTGAAAGCCATTGTTGAAGAGATTCTGCGTACTTCCGGGGGAAGAGAATTCCATATATTTGGTGCAGCGCTGGAGAAAGCTCGGTGACCGGTTCTTTTTTTGTTAAGGATGAGTGGTTTCAAGAGGAAGGTAGTGGCGGTGTTTTGTCGCCCCGTCCCATATGGGTCGTACGATCGGACAGTCCCAGATAGTGTGCAAAAAGGTTGCGTCGTGGCGGCAGCCCCTCAAGCACAGCGAGTCTGGTCTCGAACATATTTTCGCTAACGTGATCCCTGTTAGATACGTTCTGAGTAGGATTTTTATTTGTATCAATCGGAAACAGAGGGTGATAGCCGCCTCCCTTGGGGACATCAGCTCCGCTTGCCAGTCCTCATCTTCGATGGATCCTAGGTCAGTTTGCCATTTTTCTCGGAGCGCCTGAAACAGGTCTGGCAGGTTATTGCACAGTTTTCGGGAGAATGCTTAATTTAAAAGTGGCTCGGCCAGCAGCCGATCTTCAAGAGGGGACGATTCCGGCAACTTGCTCATGTCCGGGAGTGTGGCAGCTAGTGCATGTCGGATCTGTAAGTATCGAAAAACCTCCCCCTGAGCCATATCGTATTTCTCCCTTAGTTCCCCAAATTTAAGGATTTTGCCCTTTTTCACCAGGTGCCCCACAGTAGAAATTCCAATAGTATCCCATTTATTGAACCCACGCTGATTGCATAGCAGTCCCAGTTTTTGGGAAGACCATAGTGGTGTGGCTTGAGTCATTACATTCAACCATCCAAGGCGTCTAGTCGCCTGGTGCCAAATCTCTACTGTATGGGCCGTTGGGCAAATATATTGTCCTTTCCGGACTTTCGTATAGAGAGCCCCAATGCATCCCTCACAACCCATCTGGTATCTGTCGAGCATGTAGGTTGGGTCCACCAGGGACTGATATATCCAGTAGTTTACTGCCACTAGTTGCGAGGCCCAGTAGTAAAGTCTCACATCAGGGAGGGCGATCCCCCCATCATACCACCCCTTGGTAAATTTCCCCAACGCTATGCGGGGCAAACCTTCATTCCACAGTAACGTTCTAACTTCACCTTCCACACTTGTAAAATAAGCATCAGGGACTTTACTTGGACAGTTCTGAAGGATGTATAAAAAGCGTGAAAGAGTTAGCATTTTGAATAGGGCCGCTCGGCCCAACAGGGAAAGGGGCGGGGATCATGTAAGGCCGTTTTAGTATTACTTGCCACTTGACAGTTTATGTAAAGCCTTTTTAGAATTATCTGCACCTTGATGGTTTATTATTAATCCCAACTGATCTTGATGGACACATTAGGGGTTACACTCTTTTCACTAGAATCTTCGGAAAATATCTTAAAATCTTCCTGGAGGGCTGTTGTGGGGCAATATGATCCACATTTATCTAGAAATTTCAGTGGCTTGGGTATGACTGAAATTCTTCCCCCTCCTAAAAGGATGCAGGAACCCCAATTTATAGAACACAGTTTTGAAAACCTTTGGGAAAATGTGCATTAGATTGGGCCAGCATACCACGTAGAACAAATGGGGAAAGCCATCAGGTCAGAATACGTAGATTTTACACAGGGATTTAATGTCTTCTATTATTTCCCCTGGTGTAATTGGTTGCTCTAGGGTTTCATTTTGATCCTCAGATATGGTATTAAAGTAGTGTTTCTCAAGTCTTTTCATATGTGAGCTTGGTCTAGTGCTTCTCCAGAGTATTCTTGGTAAGATATAATACATGCTTACAGCTTATTTCTTGTACTTTCAGTTATTTGCATCTCTAATAGTGGAGACAAACGTTATCAGACATTTATGCTTCAGTTTTGCTGCAAGCACTCTGCTCACTGTTTCTCCCCTCATAGGAGTGTTGCTGAATTCTTACAGGGTACACTCTACTCTTTTAAGTGCAAAGAGTCTCAAATACCCTCAAAGGGCTAAGACTGTATGCCAAACCTTTTGGTAAGGCATTGCCTTATATAGAGTTTCCACTTCTTTTTCCAGGTATTTACTCAAACTTTCTCTAATTTTACTCAATCTTGGTGCTTCTGCAATACATGGTCTTAGGACAACCTTAAGTAAGTCCCACACTATAAGCAGAGGGCATCTGCTAATGTTATTAAATAATAATTCTTGGATCTGGATACTATTTGCTTATTTAACTATTGGGTCTCTGAGGAGAGCCTGGGCCATTCGCCAAGTGGGGTCTGTTATGTCCATGATCTTTCTGGTTAAAAGTGCAATGCACTGGCCCATGATCTAAGAGTGTAATTGCTCATTGACCCATCTCACTTATAGCAGCTTCCAGAGAGTCGTCTACCAGGGTCCAGTCAATTCTTACATACAAATTGAGAGCCACAGAATAATGTGAGATGTCTCTTTCCTAGGGGTGGATCATTCGATAAGTATCAACTAAGCCTATCTTTGTAAGCCATATCCTGTCTTAATCTAACAGAAACGTGGGTCCTTCATAGCTGTGTCTTGATCTATCCAACAGGGCTTCTTTAACACAGTTCTAATCCCCTCCAATAATTACTGAATTTGAGGGTAATGATACTAAAATGAACGGTATGTCTTATAAAGCCTTTATCTTGATTGGGTGCGTATACTGAAGCTAACAATATAGGCTGTCTTCTAAGGGGACTATTAATTATTTGGATTGGCCATTCCTATCTACTGATGATGATGGAAGTATGAAGGCTGCTTGAATTTTCAAAAGGATCCTGATGCTCCTCGTTTTTAAGTTTGCGGATGCAAAAAAATATTGTGCGAAAAAATGTGACATAAGTTTACCTGTATCTCTTGTTAAGAGGTGTGTTTCCTTCAGAAAGTTTACATCTCTTTTTAAGTGTGGTACCAAATTTAGTATAACTATTGTGTTGCTGGGGTTGTTGAGAACCCTCACATTATATGAAATAAATACGAATGAGCTCGCATCAGGCGTCACCCCGCCATCTAGTGTAGATCTGCATGTTTTAGCCGGTTAATAGGATGGGATCCCACACTTCCATCAGGAGGACCCTAATTCTGAGCATCTCTTTTAGAGACTGGGTCTCTAGATCAGTCCTGCCTGTCCTATCCCTTAACTCCACTGGATCCCCCTTTTAACAGAACTATTCCTTCGCAATCTATTCCCCGCTACACCAAGTAACTGATTGAACAAAACAATTCCTGTCATTATCTGGTTAAATATGGTAAATGCTGTCAAACAAAGGTGGAGGGATCATCTATGCCCTATTTATTTATCTTCCCCCTTATTGGTAACCTTTTCCATGAATCCGGTTTCAGAAACAAATACAGAGCTCTCATGCCCTATTTGTGTACCCTCGCTTCTTGGGAAACGTTCTAAGGGATTACTGTCGGGTAGCATGGAGGGATGAAAATTTACACTCCACCCACCACCGAGCAAAAATATCATCCCATTTTCAAAAAGCTCAAATCATCATCTTACTTATAAGCCCATGTTTATTCATGTTCTTTGTCTACAGGTTTGTGGATGACTGTCTTTTGTGTTGTTTAGGGCTGATTTGTTTAGGTCACTCAATCATTGTTTTCATTCTTGATCTGTCTACATGCCGGGTTTCTGGATTAACCTCTTGTTGGTGACTGTTATCTATTTGTTGTTTGGTCAATGCAATCGTGATAGCGGAGGTGACCAAGCAGTGACTTCACTAATATCTTGTTTGTCCTCTGGTGTTTGAAGGATGGATTTTGCCTCTTTGAGAGACAAGGCTTTGATGTTCTGGTCTTACCATTTAAATATTACTTAGAATGGGTGTCCCCATCTATAGTCAATATTATATGTCCTTAGAAACTTGAATACTGGGCCGAAACATCTTCTTTTTTGAAGTGTGATGGCTGAAAGATCTGTGTAAATGTTAACAGTATGACCTGCTTAGATTATGTTTTTCCTTTATCTCATAGCTTCCCTGGGTTGCTCTTTCTGGTAGAAGAAACAAAGTAGTGTGAAGATATTTGGTCACTGGGTGCCTGTCGTGTGTGGCAGCATTGTCTTGTGGGACATACCAAGGAGAATATCCTAGTACACAGGATTTTCCAACAAATTCATAATAGTTTTTTTGGTTGAGCATGACGATTTTATCACCCTCCACTCCCTGAGGAATTCCTCATATTTTTATGTTATTTCTTTGTGACTTGAGAGGTCTTCCATAGGACTTAGGGGATTAATGCTTTGATCTTTTAGTGATTTACTTTCCTATTTCAAAAATTCTTGTTCCTCTTTTCTGTTGTATTTGATGATTGTAGTGCAAAACCATTCTGCTTTAGCTCATTCATATCATTTTAGTTCTGGATTCATCGTGCTGCAAATTATTTAAAGGTCTTCTCCCAGACCCTGGAAGAGGTCCATCAGAAACTGTCTAGAGATATAGGGCATTGTGATCAGAGTATATTCTTCTGCATGGACCCATTTTGTAATAGGCCTTTTACAGATTATTCTTTCCTCGTTCTTGTGTTTGCCATAGCGCTGACTGGGTGATGGATTTCTTGAGCCGGTGTGTCTGTAACTCTAAAGCATTTTGAGCCTCTCCTTTGTTATTTACCAAACTCAGAAAAACATTTTCCTCTGTTCCTTTATGTCCTTGTTCTGAGGAGCTCTACTCCAAGGGCTCCTTACAGTCATCTACACTAAAATCTAATGTTCTCAGATGATTTCACGGTTAATGGATCTACAACTTACATACATTTAAAAGGAAGGTTTGGGCCTGGCAAAGGGTTTATTTTGCCAGGTCAAAAGGGCAGTTTAAAAAAAACGCGCACACAGGTTGCAGTGGCGTGGAGAGCTACTTAGCAGGGTGGCACAATACGTGATGCAGGCCCACTGGTGGCTTTTGATTTGAAGGCCCTGTGTACGGACAGTACCACTTTACTAGGGACCTGCAGGTAGGTTAGATTTGCCAGTTGGGTGTAAGCCAATGTTACTTTGTTTTAGGGAGGGAGCACAAGCACTTTAGCACTGATTAGCAGTGGTAAAGTGTGCAGAGTCCTAGGGCCAGCAAATACGAAGTAAGCAAAAACAGGGGGATGGAAGGCAAAAGTTGGGGAAACTATGCCAAAGATGTCAGGTCTAACAAACTGGAAATAAAAAAGTGATCTCAGTGTGCAGGGTGGTGGACCACTTACCTACATTGATAGAGGACAAATCTGTGACCCTTATCTGGATGTATAAATGATTAAATTTTGCTATTAAAAAAAAACCTCTCTATCCTTCTCATCCCTCCTTCCTCTCGCTCCTCTCAAACCTTTCCAACTGTGAACTCGCAATCACCCATCTCAAACTTTCACCCCTCCTTTTTAGCCGTGCCACCCAACTAACAAGCACAAATTACCACTACTTACAAAAAAACGTACTACTCCCCCTTTTAAATCCATTCCTATTATTCTCTCTCCCCCCTAAACTCTCCTTTTCAAATCCTTTTCTATCATTCGGTCCCTACCCCAAACTCTACTAAATACAAATCAAATCACAAGCACAAACCTAACAAAACTGATGCACATGAAAAAGAAGAAACAAAATTGTACTAACCTACTAACTACCAATCTTTGGTTCCAGAGTAGCATACTACTCGCAAAAAAAGCGCTTCAATGTCTCGTCAGGGGTGGTAAGGCTATATAAATACATTTACAATTACAACTTATCACAGCTCTCTTGTCCACATCTCCTCCCCTGCTGAGTTTTTATGTGGTAGCTTCTGGATTGTATTATTTCCTTCCGTGTTTTTGGGAATCAACCTGTAGTTGTCACTACTGAGGGGACCCTCTACATCACCCATGTATCTATAGAGTTTTGAGGACCCATTTCAGTACCTCTGGGCCTAATGATGTCCTAAAATAATCATTTGTGCCGGGATAATCTTAATACAAAGCTCAGAAGGAAATCAGTGCTATATTTTTGAGACAATTGCTCTGAAGGGCACCGTGGTCACTGGACTGCAGTGCTCTCAGTTCTTTATGCTGACTGGACTCCGGGAGAAAGATACATTTGAAGATCCACTTGATAGAAGTTCTCCTAAACAGTGGGCATTGCCCTGCTTGCTTCCATCATGGTGGAATCGGGGTGCAGTTATGTACTCAATCGAGCCACCTCATTTGTGCTCTAAGGCAACCTGCTCTGTGTTCCCCCCACAGGGATCCGGTATCTCTGCTCACTTGGTCTCCCACCTGGGCCTCTGCTTGTAGGATGTGATATGGGATAGTGCAGATATGCCCCTGGGTCCCTAGTCTCCTGCGGAAAGCAAGGGGTATTTTCCTCCAGGTGATAGTTCACTCTTAGTGACGCGCAACACCAATTATAACTCACTGTCCACTTTAGTGTGTGTGTGTGTAGGGCCACGCAGGGAGACCAGCTTTTGTTTTTAATCTAAGGAAAGCTTGCACGCCCGATTGTCTTACAGGGACTGGAACCTCTGCTACTCTCATCTGTACAACTTATGGTTTCTCTCATCTGATAATTTTAATCCAAAACTCAGAAGGAAATCACTGCTGTATTTTTGGGAAAATTACTCTGCGGAGCACCGTAGTCACCAGGCCGCCGTGCTCTCAGTTCTTTATGCTGACTGGACTCCGGGAGGAAGATACATTTGAAGACCCACTTGATATAAGTTCTCTTAAACAGTTGGCATCACTCTGCTCATATCTAAACGCTGCACACTACTGTGATCGTCTGGCCGGTCATGGTGGAATTGGGGTGCAGGTATGTACTCAATCGGCCCACCTCATTTGTGCTGTAAGGCAGCCCTCTCTGCCTGTTCCCCACAGGGATCCGACATCTCTGTTCACTTGGTCTCCCACCTGGACCTATGCTTGTGGAAAGTGGTATGGGTTAGTGCAGATGCGCCCCAGGGTCCCCGGTCTCCTTCAGAAAGCAAGGGGTAGTCTCCAGGTAATATTTCACACATCAAGGACGTGCAACACTACGAACAGTTAGTAGAAGAATACAATCTCCCTACCGGGCAATTCCTACTTCACCGACGACTTTTAGCTAGTAACCGCCTATTCTGGGACCCGCTCGTAGGAGAACCACTTACGCACCCAGTAATACACACCATACTATATATGGGGACGGGCAGACATCTCGTCACAAGGCTGTATAAAGCTACACGAGAATTGTTATTTAAGCCACTGACCTCACTGCGGCATACATGGGAGGAAGACCTCAACCGACCACTACATGACAAGGAGTGGGCGCAGGCTCTAGAATACCCCAAAAAGTCTCCACAAACACGCGATTCAAGAACATACAATTCAACATCCTACATAAGGCATACTTAACACCAAAGCACTTACCACGTTATTACCCAGACACGCATTTTCTATGCCTCAGATGCCAAACCAATGCAGCGGACTTCCAACACATGTTCTGGAGATGCCTTACATTGCAGCAATACTTGCATTACATCCATGACACACTCAGAGCAACCGCCAATATCCCCGGGATCGATACATGGGAGGCATGTGCGCTAGGGGTGTTTCGCGAATGAAAAACTGATAAAGTACAGCTGCGCTTTGCATCCCTTCTATTACTTCTGGCAAAGAGAACCATAGCTATGCACTGGAGGACTCGGGGAGGGCCCCCGGTGGAGGCTTGGGTGTGAGCCGTCAAAAAGTGGTGCACTGCGGAAGAAGATGTGATCCGAGAGGAGGATGCGAAGGGAACGCACAAACACCACATATCCATGGAATGGGCGCAAATCCTGTTCCAGTTCAGCCAGCAAACCATGCAAGAAGAACCAGGTGAGGCCCCCCCATACCCAACCAACTTCTGCCACGCCAGCCACACCAGCTGGCAGACGTATCGAGCTAGAGCGCCCGCCTGTTGCTGATACTTCCTCACGTACACCGTAGAGCACAGCTCAAGAACCTGACAAAGAGATTAGCCGAACCCCCCCCCCCCCCACATCGATAACCGCCAGCCGCCAGATCAGCCCCACACACCGGCACAGAGGACCTACTGAACCCCTTCCTGTCTGCACACACACCCCTTTTCCCCGCTGATCCCGCATCAGTACCCAAGTTCAGCACCCAGGTTTTTAGTTTAGGATACAAACCAGCTGCTCAGATAACACCGGATCGTTACCCACCCACTAGAGCAGCAGGCTCAAAGCTCCCATGAGAACCATGGGTAGACGTAGCTCTGTCACCAAGATTTTGATTAGCAACCATATCCCAGGACCCATAAGTCTCAAACTGATAACTTCAGCCTATGTATAATGCTGGGATTGTATGGATATATTATGAGAGAAAACATTTACATATGTACACCTGAATGCCAAAAAATATCTCTGACTGCCTATGCATGTACCTTGAGATCGGAACCATTTTCCATGATTCACTGTACCTAAAGTGTTAAAATTCACTAAAAAAATTCAAACAAAAAAAAATCAAGGACGTGCAACTCCATCTAACTGTCTTCAATTGAATGCCAGCAAAACTGAGATCCTGCTGGTTGGAAAAAAATTTAATCTGTGAAGCGAGCACTGGTGTACGCCCACCCTAGGCCTCCCACTTGCCCCAAACAGATGGTTAAAAATCTGGGTGTATGTGTCAACTCTGCATTGACCTTCCAGGCTCAAACTAGGTTATTTTCCAGGCCACTGTACTATCCAGGCTAAACTATGCAAGCTCTTTGTACCTAGGGGCCAACAGAGCAGAGATACATCGCCTATAAAGGGCACAAAATGCTGCTGTCTGGATGCTTCTCTGCCTGCCGAGAACCTGCTCTATTTCTAACTTCCTCAGCAGACTACACTGGCTTCCGGTGGAGAAGCGTATCAACTTCAAAGCCCTTTGTACCTCCCATAGAACTTTGGACGCCCAATCCCCTGATATTTTAGCCGGTCTACTCAGGCCGTGGGCACCCACCCGCCAGCTGCGCTCTACTAGTCAGCACCTGGTGGCTGGTCAACGGGTAAAGAGAGCAAGGGCAGAAGTGCGCTCTTTCTGCCTTCTTGCCCCTAAACTTTGGAATTCCCTCCCTGTGAGCATCAGAAGTATCAAAAATCACGTGTCATTCCGAAAGGCGATTAAAACATATCTCTTCCCCAAGTAATCTGCTTCCCTCTCATCTACCCTTTGCTCTTCTGTTTGTTTGAAATCAGCGCTGGGATGCCCCTTTGCTGGGGCAGCCATGCACTTTACAAAATCAATAGCATACCATAACATTACTCACTGTCCGCTTTAGTGTGTGTGTATGTGTGTGTGTCGGGCCACGCAGGGAGACCAGCTTTTGTTTTTTATCTTAGGAAAGCTTGTCCGCTCCATCATCTTGCAGGGACTGAGATCTCTGGCACTCTCATCTGCACAACTTCCGTTTGTTCTCATCTGGTGTCAAGCTCTCAGGCTTTCTGGTTCAGGTGGCGTAGTGAATAATTACCTCTGGGCAACTACTTGAAATTGTATCTGATAGACTGTTTTTCAGATGTTTGGTAAGGTGTTATCAGGGAGAATGTTCTCCGGGAAATGCCCAACAGAAAGTTCTCCCTTAGAATGAGGGAGAACAAGGTTATTTTTCTCAAGTTTATGTTGGTGAGGTGAAGAGAGCTAATTTCCCTTCAGTCACTAATTTGGAAAGTCAAAACTGCCTGGTGCCAATAAGAACTACCAAGAACTGTTCACATGTTAAACTTAATTTGTGCAGAAGCTGTAATCCCCATTGGCAAACATTGTCAATTGCAGGAGCATTGTCAGTCAATCAAATATATGTTTATTTAGACCAATGGTTTTTTAAACAACACACAATTAAACACATATATAACATATGATCAGTGATTTAAATCAGGCGAAGCCCACAATAAAACATGATTAAAACCATAATTCATCCTATCATAAATGGATCTATCCTAAATGCACAGACAATAAAAGATCACTCCCCAATGAATACATTATTAACCCTTTCCATGCGTTGGACGGCCAGGAGCCGTCTAACATCACGGTGGGCGTGTGCGTTGGACAGCTGCCAGCCGTATTAGCACCCAACCACGGGGAAGCGCTGGCACTCCCCCCGTGGAGTGCCTTTCATGCTGCCCCCGCCCTCCCTGGTGCGCGCTGACATCATTAGGTAAACTGGACGCGCTGGAAGCCATTTGCTTCCAGCACGTCCAAGGAGGAGAAGGTAAGTTTCTCCATGTGGAGTGTGGGGGGATTTAAAAAGAGTCATCGGTGGAAATTAAAGGGTTTTCCTTTCCTCTGATGTCTCTTTTTAGGATTCCTGCTGCACGATCTCGCATGGGGCACAATCGTGCAGCTGGAATGCCCACTAGACCCCAAGGAGTTTTTGTTTTTGAATGCCCTTTGTGTCGGGGAGTGGTCCTTTGGGCACGGGTCACTCCCCTTTTGGGAGCATTTATTTTGGCTGTTTCTGCCCCCCTGTGGGGGCAGATGGGCCCAAATAACTAAATAATTTTATTGTGTACCCCATAGGCCACCAGGGATTTTTTTTTAAATATGTTTGTGGGGAGCGGCCCCTTAGGCAAGGGTTGCTCATTTACTTATGATTTTAGGCCCATCTGCCCCAAGGGGTTCACTCCACTTTATCGGGGGGAATGTTTTCACCGTTTCTGCCCTCCTTGGGGGCAGATCGGCCTTATGATTTGGGGGTAGAACCCATTAGACACCAGGGATTGTTTTTGTATTGTTGGGGAGCAGCCTCTTGGGCAAGGGTCGCTCCCCTTTATGGGGTGATTATTGTGGCCATTTCTGCACCCTTTGGCAGCAAATCGACCATATGTTTTCAGGCCCATCTGTCCCCAAGGGGGGCAGAAGCCACAAGACACCAGGGTTTTTTAAATGTTGGTGTTGGGGAGTGGCGCCTGGGGCAAGGGTCGCTCCCCTTTTATGGAGGTGAATATTTTGGCTGTTTCTACCCCCATAGGGGGCAGATAGGCCTTATGCTTTTAGGCCCACCTACCCCACTTCTTGGCTGGTTGATTGTGAATGGACTAGTGCATTATTTACATATGTGATTGTAATGTTTTATTTCTCCTTTTTATTCTAGTACAAAGCTTTCGATTCTTGGTTGCGGTTTCAGCAGTGGTTGATCTGCCGTTTTGCATTGTTGCATTTATTTGGTGAGAAAAACATTTTTGTTGCGTTTACTCCAAATGAGTATTATTGTCATATATGTATGAATTTTTGTTAAGTGGTGTCTTAATAGCAGCATATTTAGTTAGTGTTTTTTAGCATGAAATTCTTTGCGATGGGTTTTGTGTTGTCTTATGTGTCATTTTATTTTCCTTTTTAGTGGGATATTGTTGGTCCTTCGTGTGTCTGTGCAGTGTAGGTGGTGGTGAGTCTAGCTGTTTCTGGCTGGTGAGTGGTATCATTTTGGATTATATAGGTCTTTGTGATAAACCCACATTTTGTTTATTACTTATTTTACAAAGTGGTTGTTGTTGTTGACTTGTTTGACAAGTTACCTTAATTAGTAAGGATTATAGCTAGCCGCAGAATTAATGCTCAGCACGTGGTTGGTATGCTGTTTGAATCTTCAACTGACCATGATTATGAGAATGACAGTGCGTCTGAGGGAGAGGAGGGAGTGCAAGGATCTGGCAACGAGTTTTCTGTCCACGAGGAATCATCTGATTATGAAGCTACTCTTAGTGCAGATGAAGCTATGCTCAGTGCGGATGAAGTGCCTGTTTTAGAGGAGGACACTGATGTGTCGATGGTGCAGCAAGAGGAATCTGGATTGCAGCCTGGGGCTGCAAGGCTTCCTACTGGAAGTGCTGGACTCTGGGTTGATCCAAACATGGTGCAGCCAGTGTTGCCTGCCTTTAGTGGTGATGCAGGGTGTAGAGTGGATTGTGAATTATTTTTGCCTATACAGTTTTTTCAGTTGCTTATGGATGATGTATTTTTGGCTGAGATTGTTTAGCAGACTAATTTGTATGCTGAACAATATTTGAGGGACAACAGTGCCAGACTTAGGCCCAGCTCTAGAGCTACCCGGCGGACTCCCACAAATCTGGATGAGATTAAGTTTTTGGGTTTTACTTTTTTGATGGGCTTGATAAGGAAGACGTCTCTGGCTTCATATTGGTCTACCAGTCCATTGATGGCAACTGCCATATTTCCTGCAATTAAGAGTCGTAATCGGTATTTACTCGTTTCGGATGTTGCATTTTGTTAATAATGCTTTGGTGTTGCCATAAGATCACCCTGACTGTGACTGTCTTTTTAAGATTCCCCCTGTTCTTGATCACTTCGTAGATCATTTTCTGAGATCTATACTCCACGGAAAGAAATAGTTGTTGATGAATCTTTGGTCCTGTTCAAGGGCCGTTTGGTTTTTAGGCAGTACATTCCTAGCAAGACAGCACGTTATGGAATTAAGATGTATATGTTGCCTGAGAGTAGGACAGGATATGTCTATAATTTCTGGTTGTACACTGGTAGGGATTCCACTATTGACCCCCCTGGTTGTCTGTCCTGTTTGGAGTTTCAGAGAAAATTGTGTGGGAACTTGCTAGAAGACTGTTTAACAAAGGTCACCATTTGTACCTTGATAACTTCTACGCTGCTGTGCAATTGTTTAAGGAATTGTTCAAAGTGGACACTCTTGCTTGTGGCACGATCCGCTCTAACCATAAAGGCTACCCAAAAGAGCTTGCTGGCAAAAAGCTTCAGAGGGGACAGTGCAGTGCCTCGCGTAGTGAGGAACTACTAGCTGTGACATTTGTGGACAGGAGGGATGTGTACATGCTAACTACCATCCATGATGACAGTACTTCACCTGTGACTGTTTGGAGTCAGGTTACTGACGTGCGTAAACCTGTGTGCATTGTAGACTACAATAAGCATATGGGTTGTGTCGATACAGTAGATCAGAGGTTGGATCTTTACACTTCTGTTCGTAAGGCTTACATTTGGTATATGAAGTTGGTCATCCATCTCTTCAATTTAGCAACTTGTAATGCTTTTGTTGTGTTCAAGTAGTGTTCTCAAGCATCAAAGACGATTTTTGTTCAGTTTCAGGAGTCTGTGATAAGCAGCCTTGTTGTAGTGGAACAGGCAAGAGTTCCTACAGTTGGAGTGGTGGAGGATGTGGCTAGATTGAAAGATCGCCACTTTCCCGATTTAATTCCACCCACGCCCAAAAACAACAATCCCTGTAAGAGATGTAGAGTTTGTTTGCGAAGAGGTATGCGGAGGGAGAATCGTATGCACTGTGCTGATTATCCTTCTAATCTTGGGCTGTGTGTGCTCACATTTTTTTTTAGATTGTATCACACTCAAAAGAGTTTTTGGGAGCAACCGTGAGTCTAGTACTGAACTGCTTCATCTGTATGGTTTTATATTTGTTGTTCAGTTTCACGGTTGGCATTAGAATGATGTCTTTAGTTACTGCTGTTGTGTTTGTAGTTATAGCTTTGTATATAGCTCCAATTGGTTTGTTTTATTTCTTGTTAAAAACAAATCTGATGGCGGTGTGCTTGGACTAATGCTTGGCTTGCAGTGTGCATGGACTGGCGCTTGGCTGGTGCAGTGAGTGGACTGGCACTTGGCTGGCGGTGTGTGTGGCCTGGCACTTGTCTGGTGGTGTGCATGAGCTGGCAGTGGCCCCGGGCTCGGTGGCCATCTAGGGAAACCTACCAAACCCCCACATTTCTGAAAACTAGACACCCGGGGGAGTCCAGGGAGATATGGCTTGTGTGGACAACCCGAACATTTTCCTACCCATATTGACCGTTAGTTTTTTTCTTCTTACAATTGTCCAAAAAGACTAGTTTCCTCTGAAGGCCGATTTCTGTCAAGTCAAAAATTATTAAGTTCCTTGTTAAACTCCTGCTGGCCGTTAACCTGGGTCCACGGTTCATAGCGTATGCAAAGCTGCTATACACGGACCTCACCGCCTCGGTTCGTGCGGCCGGATGCTGCTCAGCCCCCTTTACCATCAGTAGGGGTATGTGCCAGGGGTGCCCCTTATCTCCGCTTCTATTCGCCTTGCCGATAGAGCCTCTGGTCGCAAGGGTGCGCTGAGACCCCCTAATTAGGTCACAGGAGCATTCCAACAGAATTGCGCTTTACACAGATGATGCCCTGTTCTTCATGTCAAACCTGTGGGCCTCAGGTGCCATGTCCTCCAAATTCTCCGTATCTTTGGGGAGACACTCAATACACATACACATTTCAAGACCACTATCTACAAAACCCGGGAGGCGTGGGCTGCTGATCTGCTGGCCCTCAAGGATGACGATTGGGCCGAGGCGTTGGCTAGCCCTCGGTATGCCGCCATATCTACCATATATAGACTAATCCAGTTTAAATACCTCCACAGGGTATATTACACTCGTCTTAGACTTTGGAAAATGGGGGCAATTCAGTCCCCAATCTGACTCTGCTGCAGTGCGGACGAGGGGTCGTTTTTACATACGGTGTGGGGTTGTGGGGCAATTCAGTGATTTTGGTCCAGCGTGTTGTCTTGCTTAGGTCGTGTCCTGGCGTGGGATATTCCGTTGGACCCCAGACTGGCGCTCATAGCACGGAGGACATTGGGGGGAACCGGTACAAGAGACACCTCTTATTTTTGGGCCTCACCTTAACTAAGCGCGACATAGCGCAGCACTGGAAGGACGCGACCCCACCCAGCGTCACTAACTGGAAAAGGGCACTGGGCAGGTGCATGTCTGCAGAGATTGTGGTGTTTCAGGCGAGGGGGTGTCCTCAGAAGCATGGAAAGATTTGGTCTCGGTGGGCCGCGTACAGAGGTATAGATTTGCCTCCAATGTCGCAGTCCGCCGCTCGTGATCCCATTGAACAATTGGTGGTGAATAACTTACCTGTCTAGTGTATTGATGTCAATGAGACGTGGATGGGAATTTCCTTGGCTTCTACATGCAATGATTTTAAGTATGTACGGTGCGCAATAGAGGGGTGGGGGGGTTTCATGTTCTTCTCCATCTGATGTTCTGCAGACTATTGAGGGGGAGGGGTTTTACACTGTACCCAGAGACATTATTTTATGCACTTCCTTTGTACTTTTCTTGTTGGGCTCCGCCCATCTGGTACGCTGAAAATTCAATAAAATCTGTTGTTAAAAAAAAAAATATTAAGTTAGGATCATTTTACAATCTACGAAACCATACACACTAGCGAGAGGCACGAGACAGGTCTGCTCCCTCTACCTTCTCTGGTTTGCCCTGGTAGTTGAGCCATTTGCAATACAAATTAGACAATTACAAAAAATATCAGGGATCCTCTTTGGAGGATGGACCAACAAAGTCAATCTATTTGCAGAAGACCTTCTTCTCACAATAACTAACCCTACAGATTCACTTACGGCAGTGGCGGACGTATTAGAATCCCTTGAACGGGTATCTGTCTTTAAAGTTAACAAAGAAAAATCACATGCACTTAACCTGACCATTCCCTCAGAATCTCATCAGGCTGCAAGTACTGGTTCTGTTCCAACGGGCCCAGCAGTCTATTAAATATTTAGGCATCACTCAACAACTTGAAGGTTAGACTAAAGCTAACTGGCCAGAAAATGAGAATAAACGTAATAAAAATGATCATCCTCCCTAGGATCCTGTTCCCTTTTCAAATCCCTTCCCACTTCTATCACCATGGAAGACATTAACCTTCTAGAGAACAAACTCTACAAGTTGATTTGGGAGGGTAAGAAACCCCGGATCTCCAACAAACTCTCTATGCTGCCAAAAGATACAGGCAAATTGGCCTGACAAAACCCACTGAAATATTACTGGGCAGCACACTTGTGATACCTATCGGAGTGGGTTGTCAGTGAAATCGAGAAACACTGGTTCCATATGGACAACGCAATGGCATGCCACCTATTGTGGGATTTCACCAGGTTTCCACACGGTCACCAGCCTAAGAGTGCTGCGGATCTGTGACCAGGTGGCACTAAAAGGGTGACTCGCCACTTTTCCCTACCCAACACACCCACAGCCCCGCATGCTTCGTTGGATCGAGGGGACTGCATGTAGAACAATAGGCGACTTGTTTCAGGCAGAACAGATCACATCATCTGAGCAAAGCAAAAAAGATTGCCTAATCTTAGAAACGTCCCGCCTCCAATACTACCAGTTAAGACACTGGGCCCTGCACTCTGCAAATGTTATAGACACCACCCCCCCTCACACTATCTGAGAAACTAATTCTCTCATTTGCAGGCAGAAAAAGCCTTAAATCCCAAACTTACTGCACCATAGAAGCCTCAACATCGCCCATTGAGAATCCATACCAATCACGATGGGAAACAGGTTTGGCCACGCCAATACCGCATAAGCAGTGGAAGGAACTCTAGTGTGCTATTCATAGAATACATAGAAGCATCTCTAACACAGAACCAGTCTACAAGATAATGTACCAATGGTACTTTACACCTATATGCTTAAGCAGAATCTACCCCTCTGCATCTGTACTCTGCTGATAGTGCACATGGGGATCTGGTGACTTCATGCACATATGGTGGTCCTGCGTAGCTATCCAGACTCTGAAAGGATGTCCTGGACCCCTATGAAGGGACATTAGGATCCCCGTACCAGCCAGAGTGTTCCGGGGGCTCGGTCTAACCATGCTTGAGGATATGGTGCTTTCTGAGTGGAGGATGGCGTGTCATATGACTTAAACAGCAAAACAGCTCATAGCCCCATTTTGGAAAGAGAGGGGGGCCTCTTCTGCTTCATTATCGTTTAGTCGTCTTAGGTACACATTAGCAATGGAGCAATTCACAGCTGGGTGGCAACCTATTATTGGCTATATGTCAAGGCTGGAAGGTCTATGCTTTACCCCAGTCAGATTTAAAGCCCTCCAGCTTTTCGACTGAAGTTTGAGATGCCTGGAATAGTAGGAATGGGAACTCCATCTTGGTCTTGGTAGTACTTCATATTGTCTTTGGGATGCTTGGACACCCAGCCTCACCCCCCAAAGACCCCACCCCTCCTCTAGGTGTATAATACCCCCAACAGATGTAAACAGTGTTTTGGATAATATCTTCACATCATCCTTCTCTGGCCCTCTCCATCAGGTCTGCTCTCTCCCACAGAAAATTTCCTTGCCTCTCTTATTTTTCTGGCCTTTCTATTTTATCTCTTAATTGTTGAATATATTTTTCAGGCGAGGGGTGGTTTAGGATTTGTTGACTGTTAGAAGCTAGCACTCATCGCATTTAATGTCTGCAAGGGGCAGATCATGACTTTGAATTAAGTTCAATATGACTAATGGCATGGCCTCCACTTGAATTGTCATCGTCACTTGTTTCATTATTTATTTTTATATAGAGTTTTATATAGCACGAACTTGACCCGAATCGGGTATCAGAGCGCTTTACATAGCACCAGTTGTGTTACATTAGGACACATTCATTTTTGTTAGGCAGGCATTTATGTTGCTTCTGTATACCAACTGACTGACTGTTTGTGATAGCAATTTACTGATTATGATTAAGAATAATGTTCTTTGTTTACCTGGAAACATTCAACATAGGAGGATACCTGGGGAATTTCAATATAAAGTTGACTCAATGTAGAGGACAAGATTGCAGCAAGAGGATTGTACGTTGCTGATAAAGAGTTTGCAATGTGTTTGTGGTGATGATGGTGAAAATGGCGAGGGTGCATATTATCAGTGTAGGCTAATTTGAAATGTATTGCCATTCTGTGAGATAAAGAAACGTTGTAGTTGGATAAAGTAGCATGCAAACACAACCTAAAAAAGGTGACTCTTTAAATCTTTCTTCCAGTATTGATGATGGTTGTACTCTTTCATGTCCAATGCCAGAACAACAGAGCTAGAATATAGAGAGAGAAGCTGACCTTGTGTGATCTAAATTGGGCACTACAGCTATGAAGCATTGCTTGCGATTCTGGATTAAAAAATGTGCAACACTGTATTCAAAGAGTTAGCTTGTTAGAATTCCAACCTTTTCATCGCTGGTGGTGGACTCTGGATGAGGTAAAGGGCTCTCCTGGTGAGTTGCCTCCACAGCAATGGGTTCTTCAATTTTATGCCTTATGACGGGTGTTGCTAAGGGGGATAGGTCCAAAGGCATCTACATAAGACAACACAAAGGAATATAAATATATTAGCAGACAAAAGTACTACACATTTAAGATTTGATAAGGAACTCTACAGCAAAAATGTTTTTTTTTTACTTATTACATCACTTGCTTAGAAGAGGTGTCCAAAGAACTCTCAGAACAGGATTTTATAAGTACAGCCGTTCTTTGGATTGCTTCACTGTATTTTTACCGTTGTAAAAGATGAGAGCAGAAGATGTAATTTTCCAAGTCTGGTGTATATTCCAGATGTGCCTTTATCTTATTTTATTTTTACTGCATAAAAAATAGATCACTAACCATTCCAGTAACTATAGTTGTTTCATCCGCTCCATTGCTCTGTGTCTAGGTTCACGTTCTACAAATGCACATACATACAGGTATAGATGCATACAAACATCAAGTGAGGAACCACAAGTGATTATGGGTTCTAACATTTTCCTTATGCCGCAAGTGAATAAAATTACAGGGGCCTCCCTTTGCATGACGAGATGCTGAAGTTCCACCTATCTAGGCTTCTCTCAAACTGTACAAGCGACTATCAATCTAGTGCTCTTCCATCTACACCATGTCGATAGTATGCACCTTGGAGAATCCCTACAAGTAACTTGGAAGCTACAGAGAATCCAAAACGCAGCGGTGAGACAAAAAATGTAAGATTCACACCAGCCTTTTATCGGCACAATGCATCAAGGTAGGATTATTCGAGTCCTTAATTGCGATTATTAAGGAATCACAATTAAGGACTCGCAAAAGCCTATGCATGTAGAAATCACTATAAAAATAGCGATTCCTATACATTCCTTTATTGAGACTCGCAAATTGCGAGTCGCAATTAAGGAATGGCTTCCCATTCATTCCTATGGGCCTTAAGGCCCATAGAAATGAATGGAAGATTGCATGCGCAATTTGCAAGTACCAATTGGTACTCACAAATTGCACATGCAATTTCAAGGGTGCAAGGGTGTCAAAAGGACACCCTGTTGCACCCCTGAAATTGTACTGTGCATCCAAGTTGCGCACACACATGCCCCAAGGGCATGTGTGTGTGTGTGAGACATGATAAATGTTTTTGCAAATTACCGTTTTGTTTTATTTTACGGTACTTTGCGGCCCCAAATAGCGAAATGAAAGTGCTTCTTGCATTGCATTTAAGGAATCGCGAAGTGCGATTCCTTAAATGCAATCCCAATTTGGGAAATCGCAAAAAATTGAGATTACCGAAATTGCGCATGCCAAATTGTTTCATGCATCGTAAAAGCCCATTTTGCGATCGCAAACGGCCAATTTTTGCGAATCGCACCGTTTGTGATCGCAAAAAGCTTTGATGCATGTGCCCCTTAGTCTCTACACGGGCTGCTTGGTCCAAGAGTATTGGTTTCAAAGCAATGTGTATAGTTCATCACCCCAGTTACATCTCTGGATCTTTCATCAATTACCAACAAAGTAGAACTCTTCGATCCGTGATGGGCACACTCTTGACGATGCCTCTTTCAAAAAAATTTGAACTGGTCGAAATGTATCATCAACTCAGACAGCTAAGATATGAAACTCAATTCCCGCTAGAATAAGAAAAATTAACAAACATCTAGAATTGCAGGCAGCATTAAAAACCGAGCCCTTGATACATGCTTAAATACTAACATCCATAATGAAATAGAAGGTATCTGCATATGGGACTGTGTCTATTCTCACACTATTCCTCACTAAGTCATGCTTATCAACATCACCATACCATGTTTAGACTATGTCTCGAAACCTTAGGCACCTCACCCAACAACTCCTAGGTAGACCAATTGACAACCAAAAGCGGTTTCATCCATACACCCAAAGTGGGCATCCAGAAGTCCAATGTACATCAGAAAGCACTGAGACCCAATCATGGGTAAAAAGCACTACAAAACAATACAATAAAAAAAAAAATGTACTTGAGCAAGTTTATGGGTAAAAAAACACCCTGCCCTCACATAACATGAGCTAAGAATCCCATAATGGGTGATAGGTTAAAGGAGGCATTAAAGCTCCATGGCAGGCATAGTGGGACATAATCATAACGTTTTCAATAATGATGTTAATAAATACGTTTGTACTTATTTAAGGGTTCGGAGGCCCTTCCTATTCACCTGCACATAAGAGATTCACTGACAGGTTTGTCAGAATCCTAACAACCTTCCCCACATGACCATAAACTCGCTGATTAGGGTTAGCGACAACTGCAAGATTTTCTATTTTCTGGAAAAATTAGTTTTCTTTTTGGACTGAAGACATCTACCAGGTGTGATACCAATTTGTTTGATAGAGCTCTACCCATACCTTCACACTGTTCTTTTTTCCCTTTTTGAATCCGGCCCCTTTTCTTTTTAGTGACAGTGGCGAAGAAACAAAAAACATAAGCAACATAAAGCAGAGTCACAGGAGGGCGAAAATGAATATTTACTGTGCACATTATGATCAATGTTTCAACTAATAGCCATCAGAAAACGAAGTCCCATCAATCAGATATGATAACTTGGTCATGGTAGCGAGAGGAACAAGGCAGAAGAAGACAATGAACAACTGGGTTACCAGAATTAAACGAAATTCAAGTGACAGATGTAGACAAAACAATATAGTACATCGAGAAAGAGTGCAACAAGATCAGCCACATAAAAGCAGAGACCGAGACACACACACACAGCCTTGTGACAAACACAAGTGTTATGCTTTTCCATAGAGACATAAGCAAACCTGGCACGTGCTCTTTTCAGTATGCTGGCTCTTCTTCCTGTGATCAGGCATTGGACCTTTCAGGATTTGGTTACAGACTCAAGGATTTTGGTTAAATATTACAAGCCGACACTTATTAGTCCTAAAGTCACTAATATTTCTTCACAATGCATAATACTGTTATTAAGTTTGATAGTAGAAATTTTGCACCTGTAGGATTATTTTAATGTATAGAGGAAGTCTGACTTTTATGACTTAACAAAGCATCTCAAAAGTATTAAAGGAATTTCCTTGAGCACTCAGTTGTGTAAATATTTGTGCATGCATAAGTGTTACTGAGCAAACAACACTACATGTTTAAACAAGACAAACAAAATGAAATTTCCAGGTGTAACATTTTTGTTTTTCCATGGGAATTGGTGCAATTCCTGTATCAGAAAATCCTATTTGACATTACATTGGCATCATTTCTGGCTCTGTGAGTCCACAGTATTTTTGATGCACACTTAAGCTGAACATAGGAGTGCAAAAAGCTTTAAGAAGCAGGCTGTAATACATTTGCAAAAGGAGAACCTATGGGTTCGCTCAACACAAGCAGCCGGTTACCGAAATTCAGGAAAGCTCCAGGCTCCTCCTCTGTTTTGTCCCCTCAGTGCAGCCACACTGTCTTAGGGATCTAGCCCTTTCAACTTGTTTTTTCCCAGTTCATTATATCAGGGTGAGAATGCTGCTTCTCTGCAGGGAAAGAAGTGTTTTATTACAAAAAGGCTTCAGTCTGTCTCCACAGCGTCTTCGCTCTGTGAATGGCAGTCAAAGATTTCACGTTTTTTTAGTATGTGGGTTTCTTGAGGTTTGTTTCGTTGGTGTTGGCCAACGAAGCTCAACCTAAACTTACTATTCATTGAGCTTATTTTACTTAGTCTATTTTAGTTTTTCTCTTTTGGCACCTTTGTTTTTGGGTTTTCTATTTTTTTCTTCTAATCTACTTAAACCATTTCTGAATTACTTCTGAGAAGGAAATCTTCCTGAACTGCGCTTTTGTATCTTTTCCCAGTGCACTATGGAGGCTAATCATTTCCTTATCTTCGCCTCCTCTTCCAGGTTATTCACAGGGTACAAAGCAGGACATTCAGTTTGTCGCAAGTCCTCCTGTTATTTAATAAGGTGATCGCTCTGGATGACTCTGTGTCTTCTTGCCCCTCATTCTTCTTGATCCTCTTTTGGAATCTTTACTTGTTTCCTGTGATTCCTTGTGGTTCTACAAACTCAATCAGGTTAGAGCTGCCACAGGAAAGTTACCTCTCCAGAGGGTTTTATCTTCTTGTCTTCAGGTTTTTTCCCCAATCGATGATTGGGTTATATTGTCCTGTTTTCTTCCTCTCACCTTGGTTAACCTGCATCCCATCCAGGTCATCAAGGTGGCAGACAACAAGAGCAGGTCTTATCTTCATCAAAAGAAGATCAAGACACTTTCCATCAATACTGACCACTTACACAGGCTCATTGTAAACTAGAAAAATTATACACCTTTTAACAATCCCATTTTATCACCCTCCTACAACTGCCTGAAATGCTCGGGTGGGATAATACCTATATTAACCACATTTATAGAATTATTTAAGAGCAATAAGAAACAGAGATAAACCACACTAGCACAGCTTAAATGTTCATTCACAACAAGTTTTCTAAACGTACTTTCTTGACGTCATCGTCAGAAACCTTTTTGAAGTCATTTTCAAAAGGACTTGCAAGCTCATTAAATAAGCCCACTTCCTCGCAGTTCTTCAGAAATCGTGTTGGCGTCGGAGTCTGGTCTGAAATTGCATTTAAATAGACAAAAAATATTACTGTAATTACAGTCAAACATACAACTCATTGCTAAATGTCTTTGACATACTCCAGTCAATACGATCTCTAATACAATCAATGTGCTTAGGTTGTGCGTCTACTGAAATCAAAAGCAATGATTCTCTGAAATAGCACGCTTGCAACAAAACCATTGAGAACATTAAAAACTGTAAGTGAAAATGGACAAGCTGACAGTGACAAGCATCATTTTATTTAGCATTCGAAATACAGCTAGAAGTAACTCACTGACTGCAAAGTAAAGCATATTTAAAACCTGCAACTAGTTCGTTATTCATGTATGCTACTACAAAATGGCACAAAGAATCTGAAGCTCACCTTCCACAATGCTGTATTTCCACTGCCTACTGCTCATGATCCTAGGTCACTAGCTGTTTTGGAATTATGGGCCAATAGTTGAAGCCTTTTGTGGTCGCAAAGTCTGAGATTCTCAAAACTGTAGGCTTTACATCTGTAAAAAGGCAAGTCCCAATGTACTAAAGATACACTGAGGTGTAAATGGGGATCCAACCTGCAATGTGCACTTGACTACTCATGACAATTCGGAAAGAGAAGAGGCAGCAAAGGATGCATGCATAACAACTCCTTCCGAGTCACAATGCATCAATGGTTTGTGACTGCAATTACAATTACAGCCTATGAATAGACACCCAAAAGAGAATGGTATCCATTTGCACATTGGAGGCTGTCGATGAAGGACTACACCATGCACCCCCAATGTCATTCACAGGAAGCAAGGTTGGAGGTCTGCTGTCCCTCGCAGGACTCCACTCCTGCTTTTGAAGGCATTTGGAGGGATTCAGCAACAGACTTTCCGCTTCATTCATATTAATAGGGCAGGGATTCGGAGATCCTTACTGAATGTCATTTGTGCACTGCAAGTCATTACTATATCCTTAACAGCCCCACTAACCTGCATTTCTTCCACATAAAGATTAATCATACAATTATTAGCTGACCCTACTTTTTTCAATCTCTCGATTTCATTTCTCGTTATTTATTTCATCCTATTAAGACAATACATTATAAAGCTTTATCAATTGTCACAATAATTAACTCAATTCATATATGTATACAAAGACATAACTTAAACACTCACAACCCCCACATCCACTACAATCCTTCTCATGTACATAATACATTCATAGTCACACATTATGTCAGCAGCACCCACTTCCCCCAGGATCTCCTATTGACCAAGATCCTGGGGGAAGTGGGTGCTTCTGACAGAGTATATGAGTAGGAGTGTATGGTGTGCATGAGAACGGGTGTAGGGGATGTGGGGTTTGTGAGAGTTTAAGTTGTCATTGTATACCTATGAATTAAATTAAGTATTGTGACAATTGATAAAGTTTTATCTAAATGTAGTATTCATAATGCATTGTGTTAACTGAATACAATAAATAACAAGCAATTAAATAAAGAGATTGAAAAAGAAAGTGAGGTCAGCTTATCAATGTATGATTAATCTTTATGTAAAAGAAATACAGGTTAGCGGGAATGTTTAAAATTAAGAGAATTGATAATTGCCTCCTTTTCCAAATCTAGAACAGAGGTGGTTTGTGGGTACAACACCCTTAGCAGTTCACAAATAATCTCGGACTAGATTGCAGATGCAGCACACAAATTCAAACTGTGATTGGACCCGAGATTAGTGCATGGGTTCTATTTATGCTTCATGCGCTTAAATAGAGCAGTCCCGCCATTTGGATGCTCCTGAATCACTTTGAGCAAATGGCTGACCTTCTTTTGTTCTGGAATTCTCATTGCCTAGAGTCAAAGTTGTCTGCTTATATTATTTTTAGTTGCGTTTCCTATTTTTAAAAGTAAGTCATTATAGAAAGTGGCTAGGAAGAATGGTGTAGACTAATGTATTGTTTTGTACTGAAATATATTAAATGGAAGATCCAGTTGGATTAGTGATGTCTATAGCTAGGGCGGGATGGTATTTGGTGCAATGGTAGGAGCTGAGATTGCAGGTTGCTACAGCATGTTCGTTTGATAGACACAGTGTGCTGTCACTTCAGGACAGCAAGATTTCAGCTCTTACAGTGTGCAATGTGGCATGCGAAGTTGGTGCAGCCACCGTTTTACTGCAGGTGGATTTATCTCACGCAGTAAAATTAGACATCGAACATATTGCTTTGACCACTCAGTACAAAGTAACCCCACTATTATGGTGAAATTATTACAAATAACAGTTGCTCTAAATATGGTACTGTGCTCTGACATTTCTCTGGACGCTGCGTGAAGGTAAACGTCATCAGCAAGATCTGGAGAATCAGCAGAATGGTCGGATTGAACTGAAGAAGTTGTACAGAAGCACCCTACAACACTCCATGAAAGTGATGTCAAAATATTTTTCCAATGGATATTTGTGATGTTGTCCATTGAATCATCCCACCATAACGGCCTTCTCACATTACGTTGGCTCTCCAGGGATGGACTCATTCAATTTAAAGCTGAAAGGCTCCATCATCTCACAAGCCGTGCCTCAGATCTGGAAGTGGCAGCTATATACCTGTGGTTAAAGCTTTTTGGAAAAACGAAGATCACTGATAATGCGGAAGCTAAGGAGCAATCAAAGAGAAAATCAGTTTCCAGTTAATACCTCTCATGTTTCCTTTATATCCTAAATCAACACTCAGGTGTATGACAAAAAATGTTGAGAAAGTCAACGTACAGAAGAATGGTCAAGCCAACTGTTAAGTGCCTATCTGGGATAACATGATATAAGGAAAAACAGATCCCTGGATGAAGGAATGCAAAGACATCGGGGAAATCAAGAGATAAGAATGATTTAACTGAGATAAAGACATATTTCTAGGGAAATTGTAATTGACGCAACAATTTATTAAATAAGGTTTGTGTTATAGCTGGAAAACAACAAACATTTTTTCAGTACCTATCAGGGATGCATTTGAGGGATGTATGTGAGGGTTCAGGGATGAAGCCAGTCCTTCCACCTTTGTGCTGTGTCCCTTGGTCACAAGACGGATTACATAATCCCGGATTCCTTTATTTATTGTTACATGTGGAATTATATAGAAGATATATTCACAAGAAAAGGATGCAAAATATACTTCAGGAACGTATTACCCTTGTCAGCACTGAAGAAAAAACAATGCCTGTCACATCAAACAGAAAGAATATTGAGGAGTCCAAATGTCAGTTGATCATCTTAGACAAATTCTGACACAAGACTATCTCAAACCTGTGGCTCTTTAACGATGGACAGTCCACGTTTTGGGACCAAAAATGTCACATTTCAATTTTTTCGTCTTTGCTAGTCTTAAAAATCCACCTGACAACATTTTAATTTATCTAAGATTGCTTAGTTTGCTTTTTCAAAAGCTTTTTAACATACATTCACAGAAACGATTTCTCCATTCAAAGTTATACCAAAAAATATTGAGAAAGAGTAGGTACTAACCAGCAACGATCACACTGTCATTGCGTGCAGGGCCGAACTTCAGTGTCATCTCATGTTTATGTTTGTGGACTGACAAATGATCCTCATTGGTAAAACGCTGTAGGTAAAAAATATTAGTCATATATTTTCTATTTGGATGTCTCACTATAAGCAGCATGCATTGGATCTAAAGAAAGAAAACATGTCCCAACCATAAGAAAGTTTCTGGTTGCCTATTAAAATACATTCATAATATGGACAATTTTTCAGAGAGAATACCTCAAATTAAAGACAATGTGCAGAGACTTAATCAACAAATATATTGTAAAGTACACGTCTATAAAATCACAGTCTCAACATTTAACAGCTTGCTTGTGGATTAGTTTGAATGAATATCTTCACCCAAATGCACCACTCACCTGAGAGAAACCAAGAATTCTTCAGCACCTCAGTTGGTAACATCCAAAAACATTGCTAATCCATAGAAACATTTCAATCTCGTGCCCTTTCAGGGACCAGGCTCTGTAGACAGCTTGTGGATGTCTGTATTTGTTACTAGTAGTAATGGACTCGTTGGTCTCAGGAAAAGCCCTGTGCGTGACTTTGCCTATCAAAAATTAGGCAAGGACTATGTTAAACGTAAACCCCAGGGAAGCGATCTTATAAGGGAAGTTACAGTATTCTTTGTAGTATCTAGAAAGGGTAACTCAGGAGATATTCTAGTAGAAGGAAGAATCTTCTTTATTTCATGTCAGACACTCTAGGTACAGTATTGGCTCAATAGCTTCTAAAATTCATCACCCTGCTCCTAGAACTCGCTGTTAGGATTCACCTAACATACACACCACCTCACCACTTTAAACTCAGGCAGAACACACACAACACTCTCACTCTATGCTCATCTCGAAAAATGTACTTAAAAGCAGTGTCTCTCCCAGTTTGACAAAGTGGCATGCAGAGCTCAGAATGGAATATGTACTTTCCTCTAAGTTCCTGCATGTGCCTACTTTAGTACCAACTACATGAGGAAACAGATCCCAAAAACTAGAATGGCGTATGGTGACGACAATTGGGTTAAAAGAAGGATAGCTACAAAGTAATGCCTTGTGAATGTGCAATAGTTGTGTGTTTAAGAAACTGAAAGGATCGTACATTTACAGACTCTCTTGACCGAAGTAAAGCAAAAGGAAAAGTGGTTTTCCAGGTGCTTACCTGGTTCTCTGGAGCAACAGAAACTAGGAAAACTGGGAAATCATTTCAACAGCTGCACCCTATGGCCAACTCCTCTCTCCTGAGACGCTGCTCTGGTGCTACTGGAATGGAGTGAGAATATACCTGCACACTTATGGATTGCTACTGTTCCATCCTGTATACCGGTAGGCAGCGGGTATCGGCTGTTTCTGGACGTTTCTCTCACAGGCTGCACTTGCTCTGGGCAGCATGGGATACATCTAAAGATGACTGGAAGAGGAGGAGTGCTTGGTGGGATTGAAGGACAGGCTAGGCAGAGGGGAGCTTGGAGTCTACTGTAAAATTACATGGTGTGTGAAAAATAAGTATTTCAATGTAGTTTTCTGCAATAATCCTTGCTGGCTAAAACGTGCAAAAACATATTCCCATTGAAAAATGGGGGAACAAGGTCACTTTCAATTTAATCCAAGATGGGGGGCATGTTTCGAGCTTGCTCCAAGAAAACACAGTGCTGTACTGCCAAATACTCTCTGCATACTGTACTCAAAGGTCTCTATCATCCATTGTGGTCAAAGGCAGTCCCTAGTTTATTTTACCCAGGGGTGTCTCTTTTCCTTTTTTTATTTTGTCCATTTGATAGTCATTGTTGCTTAGTTTTCTACTTTGATATTCTTTTAATACTTGCGTAATGTTTTTATGCATGTTACCTTTCAGTACTGCAATATTTTTTGTGAATGTTGCTCTTCACTCCTGCTCAAGTATCGCTTCTGGTGACATACCGAGTCAACTACAGCATGCTTCCCCATCAATCTCTCCCGTGCCTTTCTGCATACCCTTGCAAGTGAGTTTTCTACTGTTAAAACAAGAACTCCTTAATGGAAAAGTGACTTTCCAAAGGAGTTCTTGGCTTAAAGGAATAATGCTATTTAAAAACCCTCCTGCGGAGCTTTCTTACTTTAAGTCTCTGTGACTGCATACCGTTGAACTACCTAAAGTTGGATTATAGACTAAATTTCTACCTACCATGTATATATGAATGAGGGACAAGGATTGTGATATTTGTTTGGGAGACATAACTAAAGAAATCTTTAATTAAACAAATGCAAATTCCTTGTTTTTGTCTACATATATGTTGATTTGTTTTTTTAAGTCTCAATCACATTTAAATGTACTATGAAATGTGGGACTGTCTTGTGTGGGTGGGGTTTCAGAGATTTAAAAAAAATCAGCTGACAACACTGTTTTTGATTCAATATGTTCTCCAATTATAAAAACCGATTTTACTGTAGATAGATGACGTTCCATCAATATTGGTCCCTACAGAGAACTGTTTCCCCTTCGTGCAGTGTGATGCCCAGGTTCTTTGGGTTTATTCAGGTAACCCCATTCAATATTGATGCTTTGTCTTAAAATTATGGAGGCACTGAAGCACAGTTGAGATGCCCCTGGAGGTGAAGAGAAAGTGGCACATTGATGATTGTAGCCCCTGTGAGCAGGCTAGAACTGGCACATCATGGTGACATACATGGAAGACCAGCACCTACACAGAGCCTCTGATAAAGGCCACGCAGTGGTTAACAAAACAACCATGGAAAGACTATCTGGTGGAGGTGAGGCAAGTGCTAGCAGCTGAGCGAGTGTCTGTGCTCTGGTTGGTGGACTCTGCTATCAAACAGTGATACTCTTGAGCAAAAATGATGAGGGTATGTGGTGGGAGCCACTCTGTGATGGTAGGTGATGATGGAGGTACCGCACGTGAGGTGTTAAAAAGTAGATGGAGTGGCTCAATAGGAGGAGGGGTAAATAGATTCCTGACAGGGGAAAAAAATGTGTTCTGCCAGTGTGTGGGGGCATTTCCATGAGAATCAAAAAGAAATGTGAAGATGCTCTATGGTGAGCTATGTACTTGTTATTGGGAAGCCAACACCAGTAGTACGAATTTGGAACTTGAGATAGATAGCTCAAGGGGGAAGAAGCAGAGTGCAGGAGATGGCCCACAATGAGGAAAGTTTCAGGGAAGCTCTTGAGTCAGAAATGTAAGCATGGTTTGACATACACAAGTATATTGTAGTTTAATATATAGTTTTTCTCTTATTTAACCCCTTCAGTGCCCGCCCCTTTCCCCGCCCAGTGCCGGCCGTTGCATTAGCGGGCGGGGTCTATGACGAGCTGGACTCGTCATGGGCACAGCGCCACCGCGGCCCATGACGAGTCCAGCTCGTCATGGGCACTGAAGGGGTTAAAATCAGAAGGATTAATGTGGACAAATGACACATAGTTGCATATGTACGGACATGAAATTGGACTAGTGAATGGACAGGAGAGAAACTACGCATTTGAAAACAAGTAACAGGTTGGTTTATAAGTCATATGCAGCATTCACTAATATCTCAAGGTCCAAGAGCACATATGAAAGATCTTACAGTTTTGGACGGAAAATCAATGTACAATGTATTAACAGGGAAAAGGCACTCATTGCTGCTACATCACTTACTGAGCCTATCCATCAATACATATGGCATCCGTGCAAGCTGTTGGATCTCTGAAGATTTGTAACATCTAGATTCACAGCTTGCAACTGCAAAAGATTCCATGGCTAATATATATATTTAAAAACACCCCCACCCATATCATTTAGAGCGATTTGCTTAGTAGTGGCTTACAGTCGAGGAGAAATCGATCAACAAACATAGGAGAGTATATTCTAAAAAAAAAATGTAGGATCCCATCAATGAAAAGGCTATACAAGATCAGAGCAGTGTGAGAGAGATGGTCCTTCATTGATAGGCATGTGCCTTAGATCAGCAACTTCTGTCAAGGGCTTCTGAGACCTGTGAGGTATATGGTAGTTAGATGTCCAGTATGAACACTTCTTAGTACATCAGATGTTCAAAAGAAATGTAGGGTACTTAGCCATGCATGTTGAAAGCAGTGTCACCTTTCCATTACCTTTCCTTGTGTGGAGAGATGCAGACTGGCTTGCAACAGGAGTGTCTTAAGAGTGCTCGGAAAACCAAAAGATTATAAACTGTCGACCTGATTTTTTTTTATTATAGGTAAGTCACGTTCCAGTCTTTCGTTTTCTGCCCTCCTTGCCACTTCAGACAGAGCTGCTATGGGCACACCGGATTTGTTACTGCCCCAACAGTAACAACTGAACCTGAACTGCTCGGCTAGGTTCTCTCTAGAAGGCATCAGTGGTAAATATTCTGTACTTACATTCAAAGAAGTGACCGTCACACAAACAGTCCATTAAAGTATCTATCAATCAAGCGATTTAATTTCAGAAAATTGGTATCTATATGAATATATTTAAGTATTAGTGCACTTAAAATTGGTGATAGATTAATCAAAACAAATGAAACTGTCCTTTACCTGACCACATCCAGGTGCTGTGCATAAAAAGGGTTTGTCATCACTCATATTCCACAGGCCCGTGTATTACCTACAGAGAAAAAAACATTATTGAACGACTGCAAACACATGGTTCACAGCAACCCAGAACTTGAACACACAGAGCTAAGTGTAATAATTTATATCTATAATTGGAGCCTAACCCTATGTCAAGTAGGCAAAAGTTAACTTCATGGTAACTCAGTTACTCCTTGTACTTAGGGATTTTCCTATTTTCGAACTCTGCGTACTGTGTCATCGACTCATAGGAAAGGAAATGGCTCCTCAAAGCTGTTTAACAGAGAACCTTACATGGTTGACAGTACACACACATCATAACGTATTTGTGGCCGTGCTCCATTTCCCCAAGCAGGTGCCCACTCACCAGCTCACTCAGATATATGGTGTGTCGGTATTGATCAGGTTTCTTTGAGTCACTCGTGAGCTACTGATAGCTCTCCAGTGACTTGTGAGTAGCTCTCCTATATGCAGCCCAGCCTACTAAATTACAAACATTTGCTTGGTTGAATTAATATATGTAAACCCAAAATTTAAAAGTGTCATATTCAAGATACATATTTACATATTTTCAGAACCTATAGTTTCCAAAAAATATGTTAAGCTGATATTTGAATGTTAAATCATGCAACACTGGGAGACTTATTGCTAATATTATTACCTCAGTGCCATGGCCATCGCAGAGATGACTGTTCTGTATTATACTTATAGAAACATTCCAAACCGACAAAGCCTTTTTTCATTACTGCTGGCAATGCTGGACTGAGATGAACACTGCAGGTAATTAGCATTGGGTGGTCACTAATGAAATCTTGTCTGATGTGTACAACACTGATAATAACAGTAGCTATGGATGATATTCATTTAACATAAGTAGCTCTTATTAACAAGAAGGTTGGAGACCCCTGGTATTGACTGACAGAAGAAAATTACACCAGAGGCTGTTGGGAATAGTAGAGACCCAAAAGAGTAAGAGGAACCAAGTCAAGATAATGTTAACTTTATCATAATCCTACATACTTAATCTCCAATATGCCCAACCTGTGGTAAATGCCACAGTAAGAGAAACAAGCATTGGCATAGCCAATAGGTCTCGCCTTTGGGACCTTATAAGTGTTTAGCCATGCAACAGGTGCATAACTAAATACTTATAAGGTCCCAAAAGCGAGACCTATTGGCTATGCCAATGCTTGTTTCTCTTACTGTGGCATTTACCACAGGTTGGGCATATTGGAGATTCAGTATGTAGGATTATGATAAAGTGAAAATAATCGTGGTAAAGCGTGGCGCCCGCCCACATGCACTGTAGCTCTAGGCTGGCCTGGTAGCACTTTTTGGAGCCCTCTCAATAAGTCTTACCAGACCAGCGCATGCGCTGGGTCAGGCGAGACCTAAAAGCTAAGCTAGGAGGGGAAACAGCATCGGGCTAATAGAGCTACTAGGCAGTCAGGTTTCTTAAGATATGTTGGCCAAATATTGTATCTCAAAAATGCTACCAGGAAAGGATTGGCCTGACTCTGTGTCACTGTTAGTGGTGAAGAGCTGGTCCATGGAACTTACCTCATATGTCTAGTATGCATGACATTACCTCCTCACATGTCTTCCAAGTCACTGTGCTTATGAATTAGACTGTAGTCTGAGGCATAGATCATATCAACTCCCTTAAAAACGCATGAATGCTCGTCCAGGCACGGATGCCATCAGAAACCCCACCCCCAGATTTATTGAAATAAATGAGGGACAACCCCTCTTCTAACTCCTGTTTTATCAAATCACTGAATCAAATATAAGCTGCATAAAGAAGAAGGGAAGGGCACGTACAACTGCGACGATGAAGAATGAGACTCTGAGTAATGAATATCACTGATAAATGATCTAACTTCCAAGCATTACCTCCTCGTCTATCTTCCTCAGTCCAGTTCTTAGTAATGAGGATGTACCACAGCTATCCGCCATTTACACAGCTAACATATCAATAATGAAGAAAGCAAAAGTAATCTATGCTTCACCACTTGCTTTATTTAGAAAATAAACATTTCAATTCAAAACTGCAGACACGAGCTTTGAACCAAATGCAGTAGATTTACCCCCCCTCCTCCCCGCTCCAAAATAGCAGTTTGTAACGTGATACGAAAGATGCCCAGGTAGCAGCATTACAAATATTATTTGGAGATGCTTGTTTGTATGCTGCAGAGGAATTAGACATTCCTCTAGTAAACCTACCCTGAATCAATTCTTGTACGTCTGCACCATTTAAGTCATAAGCCAAGGTGGACTGTGATAAGGAAGACAACAACTCACAGTAATGAAGATTACTGGTAAGTAATTTAAGCATCAGTCCTATCAAAGAACTTGTCAGCTGAGGAGTAAGAGAAAAAAAGAAAAAATCCAACCTGAGTTCGACATGGCAAGTTTTGCACAGATATGTCAAGAATGGGTGGGGAGGTGTCCAAAAAAGGGACTTTCTCCATTTTAACTCCCACTAAAGGAAAAAGGGCTGAAAGGAATTACATCAAACTTTGGCATTAAAGTAGAACTTTCCAGAACAAAATGCCTCAGTATAGGCTGCTGTAAATATGTTCAATAGTTTTTCAGCAATTAATGTTTCAGCTGGGCATGAAAGGAATAAAAAGTTAGATGTGTTGACCGATAGTATGGACTATAAGCGGGCTAAATAAAAATTAAAAAAAGGATTCCTATTAAATGTCGGAGCTTTTCTCTTGTGCACTTTGGGTTCTTAGTCTGAAAGTCAGGACCTTGTATTCAAGCAATATGTGAGGCTTGCCACAAGAGAACATTGTCTCGTTCAGCCGCCATCACATGATGTGAGGCATTCTCCCTGCGACTTGGAACGAAAATCAAAAGCCACATAAGGGGGTAGAATGATAGGGCTACGCAAATACCCCATAGCGACCAACTGGGATGCTTTCCTGGTTGAGGTGCAAGCCGCCATTCAGTCAACTCTAAGCACGGACACTAATTCGCCCCCACAACAGACAGAAGACATAGTTCACTAATTGGTTCAACGGCTTCTGGAGCTGTTGGGGGGTATGCACCACTAGCCTTACACAGGGCTTCAGATTAACATCTGGTTACTGTGCCTCTATGTGCGCAGCAATGAGTTGCCCAGTATGTGTCGAACGGCTTTGAGGGGTGGGCCAAGATGGGCTGATGTTTTGTTATAGTTTCTATTTCTTTTCACTCAGTTCACCTGTGTATTGCTGGATACACAAAAGGCCTCATCGCTGTGAAATATTGGTTGCAGCACACAGATTATCCGGACTAGTAAACTGCATCTTGGCATCTTTATAAGCACTAGTAACCGTACATCTCCTTAGAAACAGCTAACCGCTGGTTAGTGTAACGCACTGTACACCATGTGCCTAAGTCTCGTAATACTGCACTCATGTATACTATGCAAATTGTTAACAAGGTTGTGCAAACCGCATATAATGATTTTAAAACCAAAATTCGATAAACAGATTCAAACACAAAAAATGGGTTAGAATGATTACACCCGGACCCTCAGGCATAAATAAGTGCCAGGGTCGATAGGGACCTCTACTTCAGTTAAAGAAAAACAAAATTGTTTTTCATAGGGGATTCGTGGAACTCAATGCCAGAGTTGCAATATCTCTAAGAGCAATTAGGGTTTTGCAACTCTGTGTTCCAGGTTTCACAAGTAAACTGCATCATGTCTGGGCATCCCCAGCAAAACTGCACTAGGTTCAAGGGGTTCACAGACCTGGGCAAAGGTACTGCAAAGAGTATGGGCCTATCGAACACCCTGGATAAAATTGCTTGAGATTCCAGAGGTTCGTGAACCTCATCAAAGGCATCACAAAGCCCCGAGCGTAGATGGTCACCCTGAGCTAAACTGCTTGGACTCAAGGGGTCCACAAACCTTTTCAAATGTATCACTATACTCCTAAACCTAGTTGAACACATCCTACTAATATTGCTCAGGGTTTTAGGGATTCGCAAACCCCTGTATAATTACGCAAACCTACTGAGTCAATGTGGTGATTGTTTCCACAATCAGCGTCTTCCTTTATGGTTGGGGGAGCACAAAGGCTTGGCTGCACACAAGGTGGTCAGTCGCATGGATGATGCTTTGAGGTTGATGCTTGTTGTGCACAGTCATGCGTGCACCTGAAGGTTACTTTGAGGTGGGTTAGGTCAAAGGATTGGCTGCAGACCAGGCCTCAAGTCTTATGGATGATGCTTTGATGGTGATGTTCACTAAGCCCGTTAGCAGGGCACACATGCCCCTGTTTTCTTCTGGTGAGTTGGGCATCCAGACGTCGGTGAGACGCGTTGGAATACCGGCATTGCCCGCACACACAACCCGTTGGTCCCTTCCAGTGGTCGGGCCCCCTCCCCCACATCTATGAAGTAATACTTTCCACCAAGTGAGGTGAAGAGACACTGCTGGTTCCTGAATTGGGACCTGGAATTCATCTACCAAACATCCCCATATATTGGGGAGTCATCTTTAGGTTCTCATCCCTTGGGGACCACTCATTTTTACAGATTTTTGGTCCTGAAGAAGTGCAGCTCGATTTTGGAGCATTGATGACACAAAACATGTTGACCACATACACTTAACAGCTACCCTGGTACCTCAAGACCTTTTGGTAGCCCCACTGTTTTTACTTAGTCCCGGTCCTATTCCTGAATTAAAACGTTCATAGTTCTGGTGCCTATTTTAAATCACCTAGTCACTTTATACACACCACTATTCACTTACTTTTAGCCCACACACACCCTTCACATACGGCGCCCTCAGATCAAAAGAACTCCACCAAAGATGCCACCAGGCCTGTGAGATATTGCAGCGCCAGTCTGACGAGGAGCGCCCTATGATGAAGCATGATACCCTAACAGGTGTGTGAGGGCATTACGATCTGAAAGAGAGATCCCCCAGCGACAGAAACAGTAGGCAGACAGTGACCTGTAGTACATCTGCCCCATAGAGGAACTGACTCCTTTCCGTGATTCAGAGTTGGACATAAGGCCTGGCCACAAACTAGGCTTTTAGGATCATAGATGCTGCTTTGATCTTGATTTTCACTATGCATGGCCGAACACAGTGCATGCCACCAGACTGTCCCATTGTGGGGTAGGAGTGTAAAGCCGGGTCAAAGGCCAGGTGTTAAGGCCTATGGCTGGTACTTTGATAAAAATACTCAGTATGCATGGCCAAAGGCTGTGCATATGTACTACTATTATTAACTTGTGGGGGGATAGGCATAAGACCTGAAAGCAGGTAAGGCTTTTCAGGTCATGGATGATGCTTAGATGGTGATGTTTCTTATGCATCTTCTTCCTTCAGATAACCTATTTGATGTCAAGTCCAGCACGTATGACCTGATGACATCAGATGACATGAAGCTGCTTTCATGGAAAACAGCCTTCCTGAAAGCCATTACTACAGCAAGATCAGGTGGAGAGAGCCTAGCCTTTTAAGCGCTTCTCATCTAGGCACTATTTTTCACTGCAACAAAAAAGTGTTCTAAACAGATTTATCTTTTGTCCGAAAGGAATTGACTGAATTTCACCTAAAAGAAGCTGCTTTTCTTCGGGTTGGGTGCACAGTCATGCTACAAGCCAGTCTTTCAGGCTTACTGACTGTGAAAAGCTCAACATGCAAAAAATGTAGGTCAGTCAGTTGGCATTTGATGAAGTCAGCAGTGAAAAGATGCACACCATGTCATTCTAGAGACCTTCAATGACTGTCATAAATGCCTGGCAATATCTATTAACACCTTTTCCATCAGGTGCTTGGCATAGGACAGGACCTTTTACATCTGCCTTGACAATACTTTAAAATACACACAGAGTGGGTTCTGGATCCACCCACACTAGCAGTACTGCCCTCCCCCCTTGGTATTGACTATTTGGTGTATCATTCCACCTCCCATGGAGTGTTTGCATTGCATTACAGGTGGGATTATATTACATTTCAAACTATTTCATTGCTTTTTCAATGCTGCAGTCTTTTGTATATGTATTAGTAAGAACTCAGAATAGAAGCCAGACCTAGTGGCTCTATAAATGCTTCTCATACAGCGGGCGAAGTGGCTCATGCAACAAGGTGAGTCCCACTAGCAAAACCATAATCACTTGCTCCTATATCCTGATCTTTTAGGGAATTTTCTGTTGTCCACCAGGATTTCCTGCTTGTTCAAAACATAGCCAAGGTGAGCAAATGCTACCACCTCAGAGAAAGGCCCTCTGAAAAACAACTGTAGGTAAGGGTAGGTGCAGACCTCTACAGCTTTCCGTGGTTATCAAGGCCTGCGTCATTGGAAGATAAATGTCCTTCTTATGTAGAAGGTTCAGGGTGTCTGACAAGAATGTACGTTCTTATAACGCAGTCGTTACAATGACCGCGTTGTGATTCCGCATACCATTACTCCGCAAATCGGAACAACGACTTGCGGAGGGGGGCGCTGGATGTTGGAATAGTATAATTTACTATTCCAACTCCAGTTTGTGCGGACAATAGTGAAGGTGTTGGATTTTAAATCCAACAACTCCCCCCCCCCCCCCCCCCCCTCCGCAAGTCGTTGTTTCGACTTGCGGAGTAATGGTATGCGGAATCACAACATGGTTGTTGTAACGACCGCGCTGTGAATCCCTGCGGGGAAAAAGTATTTGTGGTAAACGTTGTTTACCGTCTGACAATCGGTCCAGGAAGAGTCCCAGAAGTGAGTGAACACTAAGGGCTGTGCCTCACCTTTATAAGGCCTCTATTCTGAAGATATGGGCCCATTTTCACAGGATCCCTGAGTACGTTTCATCCAAGAAAATAAAAAGTTGTTATACATTTTGATCAGATGCCCCACCACCCTCTGTATTGCTTTTCCCCACCCATGCCCTGTATGTTGCTTCTCCCTCCAGGCTTACTAAGAACAAAAAAACGTTTTTGCACTACTTTAGTTTTTTAGGTCTCGCCTGACCCAGCGCATGCGCTGGTCTGGCGAGACTTATTGAGAGGGCTCCAAAAAGTGCTACCAGGCCAGCCTAGAGCTACAGTGCATGTGCGGGGGCGCGAGCGCCGCACTTTACCGCAATTACTTTTACTTTCGCCGCTTTGATGTTTGATCGTGATCGCGATCGTGATCACTTTCGCGGCCCCACGGCCGCTTTGCATAGCCAATAGGTGCATAACCCCCAATTAGCTCCCAGTTTGAGCAAAGGAAGTGTGATGGAGGCCAGAGAGGCACACGTGGTGCTAGGAATCCTAACTCCCCAAGTCCGCATCTTTCTGACCACAAATCATATCCAGTATACTGAGTGCATTTTAGGCCCCAAAGGTAAGCCGATCAGGGGAAAACATCTTTGATCTGCTCTCCAAGGAAAGCTGAAATGCTGACAGTGGGTAGAGGCCACGTTAAGGTATGTCTTGTGTTACAAAGCCAGGCTCCAAAATTATTATTTTTTTGCGCTTGACCAGAAATGATCTTTGGTGTCTGAGGACATTGCAGGTCCCCCGTGGTTGATAGATAGGGGAAATACCCTCTCCAGCGGTCTGCCTCTAAAAGGGCTTGCACTCTTGATTGTGGTGCAGCTGCAAACCCAAGGAAGGATTACCTTTGGGTGTGGCATTGTTGGGAAAGGGGCACAGATGGGGGACATTAATCACCAATCTCACAACAGGGGGGTTCAAAATGGCCTCCTGGCACCAAGGATCATCTCTGGCTAAGCAAAAAGAAAAAAAACAGAAACCAAGTGTTGAGCCAGGGTTCCTGGCACAGGGTATACCTCACACATGTCTCTACCCACCATATGACCTTCAGGACCCCTATTGGAGCAAACCACCGTAAACTGCACACTATAGTAGGTGAAATCCACTAGGTACATGATATATTTTTTTACAGAGAGTATACAGCACCCGTGCACCTTAGTAAAGGGTCTAGCTCCTTTGTGCCCCCTACAATTCAGCTATCCCACACATCACTGTCAAAATTGAGAATATTGAGTGCACTTACTGAGTTTTTGATTTGCAGTAGTCACTGAAATTTGAAAAGTAGCATATATATCTCAGGGCCAAGCCCCTCTGGAGTGTCCGAACAGAGGTGGCATGGCTGCTAGATCAAATGTTTTGGAGCCATTGATGTGAACTGGCCCATGTCTCCTGGAGACAGAATATCACAAAAGAACACACAAAGTCGGACCATATCTGGTTCCCAATATTTCCTTCGATACCAGCCACATTCCAGACTAAAAAAGAGAATTTGGGAACATGGCTGCTGTCGGTGGCATGGTCAGACGTTAGCGCATAACCACTTAAGGACTGGGTTGGTGCGATGTGATCCTTTACTTGTGCCGGGCTTATATCAAATTTCCCAGGACTTGCTGACAGGAATATGTAAAGAAGTGCCACATTTAGTTCGCTGTGCTAAAACTGGAATTATATGCGGGATGGACAAAGTCCAGGTGACACAAGCCAATTTTCACCAGGGTTAATGAAAGAGATAGGATTGCAGACATGAGGGTTTACTTTCTTTTTCCCACAAAGGCTTCATGGAGGGGCAGATGAATGCATGGTTCTCATCCATGTACTATCTTTCTCGACCTGATATGCTTAAGAGATTACTTTTGGGTGGTGTGCCGCTGTGTGCACACTTATGGCTACCAAGGGTGTGGGTAGATGCTTACAAAAGTCGGAGCAAATGGCTCTTCTCAGAATCCCACCGCTTGAAGCGTTAAAGTTGCTGGTACTAGGTGACAGGGGACTAGGATAACGAGGTGGGAGCACCTGCAGCAGCTTGATTCCCCATGAGGAAAATGTATCCTTAAGCTGCCAGACAGGATTTGCTAGGTCCGGAGAAGACCAGGTGGTAATGGTAATGACCCTCTTGAGTATGGGTTTGCCCTAAACTCTATTGACTGCAGATGTGTGGTATTAATATGTCTACTGCTCTCCATTGTCCCAAGCAGAATCAAACTTGTTCTCCTGTTTAAAAAATTGTGCTTGTATCTGGAGGGGATGCGGGATGAGCTCCAACTTGTTCAATGGGAAGTTGGAAATACATGTAAAACTTCTGTCTTGCCACATCTACTGCAACAGTGTTCTTTCCCAGATTTCTTTGTGGCTCTAATATAATGCTACCTGGAGAGGAGTAGGCCATTAAAAAATTGGCGTTTGGTGATCAGTGAGCAGGTTAAATGGCGCAGAATCAGCAACAGACAGTAGAAGCTGATGACCAGGTGCAGACAGTGCCACTGAGCACGCTTGTGGTTCTATTGCTAATAGAGTACAAGAGCATATTGGGTCTTCATTCGATGTCACAGGCATATTTAGTCCTAACATGGTAGTGGTAAGATTCTTAGAATATGTGTGGCGTTCCCTTTTCGTAAGTGGCTTCGCAGTAACTGTCTGCTGACCTACATACTCTACCCCATGAGTGGTAAGACTACTGCTGCCGTCTTGTGGTTTGAGAGGAAATGCTCCTAGAATATCCTCATTCCCACAGAAGACAAGATTAACCTGCAGGCAATGGGTTTTCAGGTGTCCCTTCAGATAGAAGAGGGGCCTGACTAGACTCCGCTTGCCCTGTTGAACTGAAACAGAGCCAGTCTGTTGGACTGGCATTGAAATCTGATCCAGGATAGCATCCAGCATTTGAGATATCCTAACAAGAGAGTCAATCGTACTGGAAGAGGGGTAGGTGTGATATGTAATAGCTGTATCTGACTGGACTCTTGAAATCAAGTTGTTCAAAGCCGACAGTTTTGCATCAATTTCCACTATGTGGGAGGCCAAGGCACTTAAAATATCCACCTGCAAATCAAGTTTGTCAAAGTGATACGATGGAGATGCAGACAGAGCCTCCAAGTATTAAGTAGGGCACTACAGATGTTGCCACTTACGTTATGCAAGACTTTTTCTTTAGTCTGGCTGCTGAGAGATTTGTTTGGTGAATTACATTCTTTCCATAGAGACATTAGATCGGAGGGCATAGAGAACCGATTTCATGAATCCCAAGGTTCTCATCTACGGAGGTGTGGCTGGTCATGCTCTTGGCTGGGCTGGTACTCAAAGGTGTATTAGTAAGTTTAACATGATTAGACTTAATGGGGTGGAAAGGACCAGATGGCCTGTCGCATAATTCCAACCTGGTAACTGATCAAAAGGGCTTTGTATTATTGGGCTAGTGTCCTGATGTATATTGAGGAGCTTGGTGGTGTTACTAATGGGCCTAGCCATGAAGCTTGATAGCTTGCTACTTTTGAAATCACCCAAAGTCTCTGTCTCTGCTTTCAATAGAGGGGAAGGTGTGACGTCGATTGCAGTATCCAAAAATGATAAATTGTCATCCAAGTTGTCTGTGGCCGATGTATGAACCAGGGCACAGCTAGTCATTGTTTTACAGTGTGTACCAAGAGTGCCAGAAGGGACGATGCTCTGTTCACTGCTTGTAGCTGCAAGACGGTTGACAGCTGGGGATCGAGAAATTTGCTGGGAGGGACTCATGGCTCCATCATTAGTGCTTGGATTATTTGACTTTACATAATCTGTGATTTCCGTGCTTAAGTGGAGGGGGGGGGGATCAAAAGAGAGATCAAGGCGGAGGAAGGAGCAGAAGGCACCGGTAATATCAAGGTGTTGCCAACCAGGTCATCGGTACAGGTGAACATATCTTTCCTGTCGGACTTCCTGTCTGCCTCCCCCCTTCTTTTCAGAAGCTGGCCCCGAATTCTCCCTGAACGCATCATAATTGGACACGGTCAAAACCAAAAGTCCAAAATTAAAATTGAAAGCACCACCCTAAATGAGTTGTACGCAACAGTGTCGCAACAATCGATCCGAGAAGTCCTCGCTAATAAAGCCTAGGGTAGGGTGGAGAAGCGTGTACACAGGTTGCAGTCACTCCCAGGCGACCGAACGCAGGCCACCTCTGCACCATCTAGGGACCCGTGGCCTAGGCCCTCTAGACACGCAGTCTCCAGCCAAGAAGGAACCATTCCCGAAACCACGGTAATACTCTGGTAAGACTGCACAAGAAGCTTGAGGTGACTGCAGGCCTGGGAGAGGGTGGGGGTTTCAGGGGTTGTAGGCAAGATGAAGCTCTTTCCAAGGGTCAGGGGTAGAAAAACTTCCAAATGTCTCTCAAACAGTCTTTACGACTTGTCTTCCCTTGACCTTAAGCCAGCTGTTCCAGAATTAGAGATGAGGTATTGGGCACCACAAGCCGTAAGTGCCACCGAGCCTAAACAGGCCGCCTCCATGGTTTCAGAGCTTTGGGGCTTTACGAAGATACAGGGTGCTAAACCGCCTGCTCCTGCCGCTCCCTTGTTACTGACCGCTACTAGCCAGGTATAGGCTCTCCACACGCTGCCCTCAATTTTTTACTTGCACGTTCATAAAAGTCGCTGCATTTTTGCATTATGGGTTTGTGTTGGGGGGAGGGTGTTTTTCCTGCGTTTTGCGCAGCAGGTGAGAATCTACCCTTCGGTCCACCACAGCTTGTCTGGTTGAGCAGAAAGGGTTAGGTTTACTGGAAAACTGTTGTTACTGCCCCATTTCCTGGTTGAGGCCACCCTCTTGGAGGTTAGCCCTTTAGCTCTCCCCCTATTTAGCTATATCATAAGCATGTCAGCACAGCCAGGTAGGCTTTCCGCACGCCGCCCTTAATTTTTAACTTCCACATTCATAATAGTTGCAGAAGTTTAGCATTTTAGGGTTGTGTTGGGGGGAGGGTGTATATTCTGAGGTTTGCCTACCCTTAGGTCTGCCACAGTTTGCCTGACTAGGCGGAAAGGGTTAGGTTTACTGGAAAACTGTTGTTACTGCACCACTTCCTGGATGAGACCGCCATCTTGGACGGTAGCGTGCTAGCGGTCCCTCTCCATTTTGCTATATCAAGAGCATTTCAGCGTGGGTGCGCCGTAGGTGTTCCAAAGGCAAGTCCATCTGCACCTGGACGGCGCCAGGGGCTTAGACCCCTGGTGGTATGGAGCCAGCCCTACACAGTACTCCAAATCGGAACTGCTGGAGCATGCCACTTCCCTGCCTAGTGCCTGCCACAATACGCTAGACCTTGCCATGGCAGAGACCTGCTGTAAGAACTGCAGGTTTTCATTCTTGAATTCACTAAAGACTATCACAGAAGTTAAGGTAATTCACACACCTCAGGCCTCGGCTAAGCTTTTTTCTATTAACTTCAGGTCATTAGTCAAACACAAATACGAAGTGTATGATTTTCTGAAAGAGCTTGTGCCAGATGTAGTCTTCCTAACTGGGACTTAACCTAAAGGGTTTGCCATTATGAGACTTGATAGGCAAGCGCAGAAAGGAGGGGGGATTGCGATAACTTTTAGGCAATCGTTACAGTGTAGCTTCTCTGATCTAGGTATTGAGGGAAGTGAAGCAGATGTATTTTCTATGGCTTTGACCAGTAATTGTACGATATCAGGAATTCTGATTTATCGTCCCCCTGGTCATGTTTCTAGCTTGGTCTCATTGTTAGCATATGCCTTTGGTGCAGAGCTTATGATCCAGCCTGTAAAACAGAATATATGGCAGCACTTAAAACCTACCACTGTCATATCAAGAAATCTCGCTGTGATGACTACACTAATAAAATGCAGTCTGCTCAAAACTCTTCCAGCAAAATATTAGCCATTGTGAAGTCACTTTCATCATTATCTCTAGTCTCAACTTCGACTGCACCATCAGCAGAGGGATGAATTGCCCAGTTCTTCTCCGAAGAGGTGGATAAGATATATGCCTCCTTTCCTGCAAATGTTAGAGATGTCCCATGTCTGAGGGCTTAGGTCAACTGTTCGGAGGACAGTTCTAGGCTGCTGAATTTTAGACCCATCGAGCTGACCATGCTACATGCTTCGGTGAAGTCAGGCTCTCCGCTGGACCCAGCAACACCATCCATTTTGTAACAAGGTGTGGAGCTGGCCCACCCAGTATTAGGTGAGCTGATTAACAGCTCTCTGGTCTCTGGCATGGAACCTGGGCAATGGAAGCATACGGTGGTGGTTCCACTCCTGACAAAACCTTTTTTGGATCCCACCAAGTCAGAAAATTATCGCTCAGTTACACTACTACCATTCTTCTCCAAGATTACAGAGAGGTTTGTCAATAAACATCTTTTAAGCTTTATAAAGAGCAATGATCTGCTACACTGGACTCAATCAGGCTTTCGTTCCTCATACAGTACTAAGCCAGCCTTGTTGCGGTCTACAGAATCAATCCATCAGATTTTGGACGCAGGCATTTCTGCGGCATTGCTACTGTTGGACCTCAGTGCCGCTTTTGACACTGTGTCCCATAATTTCCTGATTGAAAGACTCTGGAACTGTGGCGTGGGCCATAAAACGCCGAGTTGGGTAACTCCTATTTTGCAGAGGTGCACCTTTCAGGTGATGCAAAAATCTTACCAGTCAAAAGTGCTTCCATTGATTAATGTGTACGAGCGCAGGCTGACGGAGGTCATGAACCACTATGGGTTTACCATAATTTCACATGCGGATGACACGCAGCTTATCATCACGCTGTCAAAGAATTCTTCCCAATTGGGTTCCTCTCTATGCCACTGCCTTCCAGAGGTCGCTAGGTGGATGGATTTGAAATAGCTCAAGCTTAATGCTGGGAAGACCGAGGTTCTGACCTTGGGCAATCATTCGAACATCTGGATCACTGCATGGAGTCCTAAAGAGTTGGGCCCATTATCTGTTCCCAAACCCAAGGTCAAGAATCTTGGCATTTGGTTTAATGCAAAAATTGTCTTTTGACAGCCAAATAGTTGCATTGGCAGGAAAATGCTCTGGACTGCTCAAGATGTTGAGGAATATTCAGTTTTCCTTGCCAGAGTCAGAAAAAAAACAGTAGTTCAGGCCCAGATAGTGTCTAGGCTCGACTACTGTAATGTTTTGCATCTTGAAGTCACACAGGGTCAGATTAACTCCAGAGTGCAAAACTCTGCTGCATGTCTCTTATTGAACTTGCCAAAGCGTGCGTCAATTGGGGCTGCACTTAAGAAGATTCATTGGCTCCAGGTGAAGCAGAGATCTTCTTTCAAAGCATTGTGTTATTGTCACAAGGCATTTGCCAACAAAGGTCCACAGTATGTTAAATCTTTTTTCAGACCATATGTACCATGAAAGAATTTAAGATCGGCAGGGGCTATGCTGGTGAGTGTTCTCAAAGTAAAGAAATTGTGCATAAGTGGGAGCTCTTTCAGCCATTTAACTCAGAAATTGTGGAATTCTCTCCCCCTGACGGTTCGTCAGGCCCAGTCAGACTGACTTCAGAAAAAACTCAAAACTTATTTTTTAGCTCGGGGCATATGGACTGCATTTAGGCCAGCTGATACCTGTACCTAGCGCTGGGACACCTCATATGAGGTAACTATGCACTTTAGAAACTGAATTATTATTACTGGGTGCCCCCCTCCCTTCCCAAGCTCTATGAGGCGCCAGGGGCCCCATACCCACGTGGCCCCACACCCAGAGCCTTATTAGGCCCTGGGGACTACATACTCCAGGTCCGCATAACATTATAAAGAGGAGGGGTGCTGTGTGGCACCCTTCCCCAGGCCTTATTATGCGTTGGGGACTCCCATTTCCCGGTGTGGCATTACATTATAAAAAGGAAGGGGGGCCACATGGCCCCCTCCTCCCCAAGCCTCATTAGGCCCAGGCCGTTCATTTTTTTTTTTTTAAAGGGGAGGGGGCAGCGCGGCCCTCCTCCCCGAGCTTTCTCAGGCCTCGGGGGCCCCATCCGCCTGCGCTGTCAATTTATTTTAAAGAAAAGTGAGGCCACGCAGCCCCATCCCCCAGGGCTGAATATTCAATAAAGGAAGGGAGGGGGTCTACCCCCCCTTCCCTGAGCCCAATTCTGTCCCGGGGACACTCCCAAGCCGTATTTATTTTAAATGGGAGGGGGGCCCCATGGCTTCCCTCCCAGAGCCTCATTAGGCTCTGGGGAACCCATCCCCCAGGGCTGTATTTATTTTTAAAGGGAAGGGGGCCACACAGCCCCCCTCCCTGAGGCTATTATGGCACCGGGGACCCCACATGGATCATTTAAAGATATGTGCCGACCCACGGCACACACCATGCACGCGTTGGGTTCCATGGAGGGCACCAGGGCTCTCACGGCCCCAGCCGGCTCCCCACATGCTGTAGAAGCCAGCATTGCTCGCGTCTGGAGGGAGCAGTAGTTTATGCTGCTCCCTATAGGGCAGGAGCAATATCTTGTTTTGTTTTCGTGCCCACATCAGTGCGGGCAGGGAAAAAGATCACAAGTCTGCTCCTAGCTGGCGGGAGCATTTTTAAACGATCCCGCGCGCTGGGCGCAGATTTTGTGTTTGCTACCGTTTGGTGGGAGATTCAAATCGTTTACTGCCAGATGGGAGCACATACATGTTTCCCTGCTCGCTGTAGTGTAGGCAGGGAAACCACTGTGTACCGGGGGTGGGCTCCCCTGGACGCAGCAAGTGAGCTGGCCAGGGGGACAGGGTCCCCAGGGACATTAAAAGCTTAGGGAGGGTGGCTGCATCCCTTTAAAGTTTAGTTATGGCTCTGGGGTATGGGATCCCCAGGGCCTTAGTAAGCACATTGGGTCCCAGAGATGGGATTCCAGGGGCCAAATATGGCTCGGGAGGAGGGCTGTGTGCCCCCAGCTCAGGGAGTGGAGCTACAGAACCCCCTTTCCCATAAATAATATATCCAGCCCCAAAGAATGGGATCCCCGGCCCAAAATGGTTAAGGGGACGGGGGCCCTACTCACGGCCCCCTCCCCATATGCACGTAAAAATACTGGTGACTGCCATTTTTTTTGTTTTTGCCACCACAATCCCTCAGAAGCCCAGCGGACCGTGGTAAAAACTAAATTTTGGGGGAGTTGGCCCCTCTGAGTCCCCTCCATGGGGCCCAGAGAGGCAGAGTATCCTTACCCTTCCCCTTATATAATTTTTCTATTTTCACTTCAGGACTGGGTACTAAGGGGTACTAAGTCTCAGAGTCTTGTAATGGCTGCCAGCAACATTTTTCTCATGTTGGTGGCAGACAATCAGAGCACTCGCTCCCACTAGAGTAAATTGGCCCAAGGAAAAAAAGAGCTCCCGGATCAGTCACAAAGCTCTATTGGGTCTCTTTCAAGCCTCTCAAGTCTCTCGCGGACCCAACCATCCAGATAAACAAATATTTCAAACCTTAATTTCACAAAAACTAGTGAACAAATTTACACCACATCACAAAAAGCACAATCTGTGGACCAAGATTTAGAGTCCTACCAAATTTGGTGTAATTCCGTTCAGCACTTTTTTGCTGTAGCCCTGCCTAAGAAGTTAATGGAAAATGCATGGGGATTTTGCGTTTTTGGACCTCCCCCTTTTTTCTTGGCCCCCGCTTGACGGATCACCAAAAACTTTCCATCACAAACTAGGCACTTTTTTGGAAGGTTTTCTGGAGATTCATGCGGCAGAATGACATGCGTTGGAGTGGTCTCCATGACCTGATACTTCGATTCGTACTCAGATGCCATTTACATGGAGGATTTATCTGGTACAAAGATATAGTAGGATATAGATGGTGTTGTCCATTTTGACTGTGGACCGCTTTGCCTTCATATATAGCGCAATGGAATTTGTGTTATTCCTGAGGAATACATTGGTTGATGAACCTATAGTATGAAACACATGTTGGCTACAGAACTGATAAAGACTGCTGGATGTATATGAAGATGAAATAAAGAAAATTTAATAAAAGGACACTCTTAAAATAATTTGGAGATGGCACTATCATTTCGGAGCTCAGGAATATTTTCAAATGTGGAAAAACCTCAATCCGGCCTGGGTGTTTGCTCCCAGGAAAGGGAGAGGTAAGAATGCTTACTGTTGATCTCTGCCAGCCGTCCCAAGAGGGTTGAAACAACTCCACAGCTGTGAAAAATGTGACCGTTTATGATAGCCATATAGCACATAAACTAATCAAAGGAACATAAGTCTGACATGTGTAATAGAGCGCTTAAATTTACTAAAGTAAAAGCACTGTGCTGGACAATCAGTTACTGCGCTGCTGAGTGAATTGAGTTCTGACATACAGCCCCACACTACCTATCTGAGAAGCCTGTGACTGTTCACCACTGCTACCACTGAGAGTCAAGTTCTGAAGGGCTTGACTTGGCCAACTTTTGAAGCGCCCCAGCAAGAGGAACCCAAGAGCATCAGAGGTACATAACCCCAACACCCACGGCTAAGGACCAAAAGCCCCTGCTTGCCCTGTGGCCATGCTAAAGTGGTCTAATATACAGCTTTTGGTCATACCCAATTTTTATTTATTTTCCATTGTCAAGTGATGTATGGTCGATATGCAATAAAACAACTAGGGTGAACCATGATTCTGTTGGCTCTCAGTATCACAAACTACACACACTGTAGGCCTGATTTGGATTTTGTTGGTTGGGTACTCCATCACAAATATGATGGATATCTACTTAGTCTTATTACAAGTGCATTAGGATAAAATGCACGTAGTAGTAAGGTGGAGGGGATATCTGTTACGATTGTGATGGAGTGCCTGCCTGACAAAATCTAAATTAGGCTGTATATCTCTATCAGATGGAATAGGCTGATGGACATTATGGTGTACTACATTTGTTGATTGGAATTCAGTGTAAAAAGGTAACATGAAAACCTTATTATCTATTTCTATTTTTTCCGCATTTACATTCATTAAATATTTGTATTTGAATAACTAGTTTGTTTAGTAAATTTCTTTAGAAATATACACAAATGACCCCCTGCTGAACAGAGAATTTTGTGTAGTTGTCAGAAATGTGTAGCTTCCTGGATTCAACAACTGTTTTTTTTTCACCAGTTCTTCCACAAACTGAAAGTAGGTAGAGACTGCAAAATCGAAAAGATTGTCCACCCTTCTGTCAGAACACCTTTCAGAGGGCCACGGTCCAAGCAGGAGCTACTGGGCACAATCATGGGGTTAGAGGCATTTTACTGCTGATGTCTTGGGCCGGAGTAACTATGAGTCCTGAGCAACTGGGCCAAGTACCTCTTCACCACTTGACTCTCAGTAGTAGCAGGAGTGGAGTAGTCAAAGGCTGTGGGGTGGGGGCAGGAGTAAATGCAGGGGGGGTGAATACATGCTCACAACTCAAAGTACGTCCAGCAGCAACAATAAATGACTGTCCAGTCAAATACTTGCTTTTATTAAAAAATGATTATTTATATACGAACACAAAGTGAAATATGACATAAACAAACAATGCACGTAACCCCTTATTAGTCGGGGCTCTAGTGTTCAATAGGCAGGTCCCAGGGTTCCATTTCCCTCTCACTATGATAGTGATTATTTCCCATTCACTAGAGGTGACATTCAGGTTAAGTTCCACTTGTAGTCCAAGTCTCATGAGTCCCATTACGACTATATGGCAGAACAAGTTCCCCTGGGTCCATACGGCCAAATGATCAGTCTGCACTCTCCACCTGCAGGGATTGCGCGACCAGAGGCTGCTGTAGGTGTGTAGTACTTGCGCCTCTGCAGGGGCAGCAGCTGGGCATCCACGGCGCATACTGGGGTGAGACAGGAGTGTCCTCTGATCCACAGATGGGGGGGGGGAGGCCCGTCTGCTCAGGTTCCAATCCTCTGTTGGGGGCTCAGACCAGCACGAGTCACCACGGAGGCCTCGTCTCCAAATGACAGCTTTAACCAGACAACAGTACGTGTCGTTGTCCCTTCTGGCACCCCTCTCTTGCATACTGCCTCCAGCCTGATCGGCTTGGCAGTAGATTTCAAACAGCCCTCTCTGGCATAAGGGGTTGCCGGCTTCACAGGCTATGGCCTGATCTGTGCAGTAGTAATCTTCACGGTGGTCCTCACTGGCATATGGGGTAGCCGACTTCACTCCGCCCACAGGCAACGGCCCAATTGTCACAGGAGTGTTCGCAACCACGGCTAACTTCACGGCAACCCCCTCTGCCATACAGGGTCGCTGACATGGATCTGTAATGACCCGAACAGTGCAGTAGCCGTCTCCTCACATCTGGCTGCAAGGAGCCACCTGCCAAGATCCTCCACTGGACTTCACTCCCTCCAGCGTTCTCCTCTACCTCACAGGGCACATTGGTCTTGGCAAGCAGGCAGGCACTGGTGCTCCAGGCTCCAGGGGAAGTTGCTCCTGGATATCCCTGGGTTATGTCCCCTCACCCAGCTGGGGGACTGGCAGGCCTTAGCCCCAATACCTAGTCACAGGTAGAAGTCCTAAAGAGCTTCTCCTCACACAGTCCACTGGCTGCTTGATAATTGATCATTTTGGGGTCCTCAAGCTCACCTTCTTATAATAATTTCCAGACTCCAAATGTGATTGAGGGTCAGAGTCTCTGAAGTTTGAGATGGATGTCTGCTTCTTTTGTAGTGTCCACTCCTATACCCTGCCCTTCCTCTAAAAAGCATTATCTCTAAATCTGATACCTGTATAGTGAGGTCATGGGAGTGAGTAGAGGTTCACACTTGGATGTCAGCCACAGTTATATGTGCATCAAAAGGGTTTCCCAAGCTCAGCCCTACTCCTTATGATTCTCTTATCAGACTCATCTCCTCCATGACATGTGCCCAGGCCCCTTTCCAATGCCCACTCCCTGAATCAAGAGCACCTTTTGAAGTGTAATAAAGAGCCTGGCTCTCCTTCCACCTAGTGTGTACTCCACCCAACTCACAGGAATGCAGCAATCCACAAAACTGTCTCTGGGAGATTCCTTTAATTCCACATGCTCCTCCAATCAAGCCTGGGTCTCCCAAAATGGAAGCCAGAGTGCTCCATGTATTGTATTATTCACAGGCACACATACACACAAAACATAATGTAACCACACATGTGCTGCATTTATTTAGCGTGACATACTACCTGATATAGGCCATGGGTGAGTTGAGCACGCAGCAGCAACATTTTAGATGAGTGAGAGTGTAGGCCTCACTCCAGTGACACAGGTAAAAAAGCCTGTTCGGAGGAGCTTAGCGCGTGATCAAGATGGCCGCGTGAGCCTAGAGCTCCCGAGACCCTCGCTCCCTCCGGCATCTATCCTGTCTATTATCCTGTACTTGATGCCCGGGCTATTGGAGAGGATCTGCTGCTGAGGCGGGAACCGTTGTCCGGGTCGAAATCGCCCACCGGAGACCGAAGTTATACTGCCTGGAAGTTTGGGGCCTAATCCCCGCACGGTGCCCGGGACTCGCGTTGGCACAGTGCCCGTGCCCTAATTGAACAACAGCGGCCTGGTCGGGGAGGAGTCGTCGGAGGTGGAGGGGATTTCACTTTCACTTTCGATTTTGCCTTCCAGTCTCCAGGGCGCCCGTGACGGGGCGTGCGCGGCGCCAGCCACTGGTTGCATGCCCATTTACCCTGTACGGGCCAGGAGATTGTCTACACGGCAGATTGAGATGTCGACCAGGTCGGACGCCGAAAAGCAGAAGCCCAAGAACACCAGGCGGGGCACCTCCACCCAGACTAATACCATGGACCGCTATGCCCATCAGAGGGGGTCCCCGGGCGAATCGGGCCCGACGTCGGAAGCCTCGAAGGACGCGGCGTCCCCCTCCACAGAATTAACCCTGCAGGACATCATGGGGGCCATCGAAGGGATGAAGTCCTCGATTGGGCAGCAATTTGAGACCCTGGCACAAAAAGTAGATGCCATATCGATAGATGTCAACCTGGTTCGGGCCGACCTCGGCAAAACTAATGAGCGGGTTCAGTCCTTGGACCTCAAGACTGCCGGCCTCCTGGGCGATGTCTCCGGCCTCCAGCAGGAAGTCCGTACTCTCTCCGGGCAGCAAATGATCACTTCGCCCGCCGGTTGGAGGACTTCGAAGGCCGTGCTAGACGCAACAACGTCCGCATCATTGGGGTCCCGGAAAATTCGGAGGAGCAGTCGGTGGACCTGTTCGTGGAGGACCTGGTGGTGAACCATCTGGCACCCAAAGGCCTTAGCAAGTTCTTTACCGTCGAACGGGCCCATAGAGTTCCTGGCGGGAGGCCCAAGGTGGGGGCCCCACCAAGGCCGATTGTCGCCCGGATCTTTAATTTCAGGGATCGAGATGCCATACTACAAGCATCGCGGATGGCCGGCCCGCTGCCATTCCAGAACACTACTGTAAGCTTTTATCCGGACTTCACTCAGATGGTGCAAAAGCAGCGGCAAGGCTTCATGGCGGTCAAGAGAAGACTGCGTGAGATGGGACTAAAATATGCCATGCTCTTTCCTGCAAGGTTGCGGGTGGTGTTCGAAGAGCGAACTTTCTTTTTTGAGGCACCCGACATGGTCGGAGACTGGTTGGACACTCTGCCCCAAGGGCGGCCTGGCATGGAACGCTCTGGTGGCGCAGATGGTGCCGGTGACGAACATTGAACCGGGACTTAAGTACCACAACTCCGATCCCTCCGGGAGGTTGATAGTCCGGGGGGTGGCGGGGGCAGTAGGGGAGCTTTTCCTCCTCTGGGGTTCTTTCCGTAGACTAGTTTTATAAGGGGCGACAGGCACACTGCAAGTTGGGGGGCACTTTAGAGCTTACGCAGGGGTGCAGGGTGGGGGGTGGGTGGGGTTTGTTGTTGGGGTTGTTGTTGTTTTTGGTTCTGCAAGGCGTCATGATGCAAGCTCCTGTGGTTCGGGTCGGGTTCCACGTGGGTGGTGGTGGTCTCCTTACATGCTGGGATGGGGGGTAGGGGCCTCAAAATACTCAGTTGGAATGTGAATGGCCTGGGGGATCGTATTAAGCGTGGGATTGTACTGCAATTTCTGAAGAGATGTGCCCCTGATATTGTCCTCTTGCAAGAGACGCACTTGATTGGCAACACGTGCCATGCACTCAATCGTAAAGGCTATAAGTTTGTTGCTCATTCCGGGTTCACCTCGGGTTCCAGAGGGGCGGGAATACTAGTCAGGTCCTCTCTCCCATTTGAGGTTGACTCTACTACTGTAGACGATAGGGGGCGCTTCGCGGCAGTAGCGGGACGGTGGGAGGGCAGGACGCTGGTCCTGGTGTCGGTTTATGTCCCCCCTGCATTGCAGCCCACTACCCTAGCGGACTTAGAGAGGACATTACTGGATCTCCCAGAGGGCGTGTTGGTGGTGGGTGGTGACTTTAATGCGGTCGGCTCAGGCCTGCTTGACAGGCACCCGCAGAGGAATTCGGGGGGGGGCTCAGAAGTGGCTTCCTGATTTCATAGATACCCTAGGGCTGGTTGATTGTTGGAGAATGTTGCATCCCACACAACGGCAGTACACTTTCCACTCAGGTGCGCATGGCAGTCTCTCCAGAATTGATTATGTCCTTACTCTGGCTGCACACGCTTCCAGTGTCTCTGAGGCCAGGCACATGGCACGAGGTATTTCTGACCATTCTCCGGTGTGGATCTGTATGGATGTTGCCAGAGGAGTGGGTGGTAGGGTGGCCCCAATTAACCCGTGGCATCTTAGAGACCCTGTGACTCGTAGTGAGGTACTTAAGGCGATCGACCGTTATTTTCAAGAAAACCTCGGTTCGGTCACGTCGGCGGTGTCCTTGTGGGAAGCATTCAAAACCGTGATTCGGGGTGAGGCCCTCTCCTTGATTACAGCGGCCAAGCGTCGGAGGGACGCGGAGGTCGCCCAGCTGGAGGCGGAGATCGCAGACCTAGGGCTTGCCCTGGAGGGTGAGGTCACGGAGGAGGCGCTGCACGAATTGAGCCTTAAGCAATCGGAGTACAGGGCCCTCGTGACGGACGCAGCCAAGGCTCTGAGTAGGGAACAGCGGGGCCGTCTGTACGACGTCGGGGACAAGGCCGGGAAATTGATCGCGTGGCTGGACAAGAAGGAGAGGGTCAATCGAGTGGTGCCGGACCTAGTGACGGAGGCTGGCGTCCTGGTCACGGAGCCGGAGGACATAGTCCAGTGCTTTGCGGATTACTTCCGCACGGTCTATACATCCGTGTCGGATAGGCCTGTGGAGGACTCATGTGCACTCCTGCGCGATCTCGCCCTGCCTTGCCTCTCCGACGTGGACAGGGACGACCTTGATGGCGACATCACGGTCGATGAGATTGCGGGGGCGATCCGTTCTTTGCGTCCGGGCAAGGCCTCGGGTCCGAATGGTCTGCCCATTGAGCTCTACAAACTCCAGCCGGACAAGATCGCTCCGCATCTACGAGCCATGTTTGTGGAGGCGCGGGCGACGGGTTCCCTCCCGCTCGACCAGCGCCTGGCAATGATCGTGGTCATCCATAAAGATGGCAAGCCTAGAGACAGGTGCAGTTCATACCGGCCGATCTCGCTCCTTAACGCTGAGCCGAAGATCCTTGCTAAAATCCTCGCAAACCGGCTAGTCAGGGTGATCGGTGACCTGATCCACCCCGACCAATCTGGATTCATCCCACATCGGAATACTGCGTTGAATCTTAGGCGCATTCATGGTGTGATCGCAAGGGTCGGGACGATGCGGGAACCAGCCGTGGTGGCGGCGCTCGACGCAACGATGGCGTTCGACACGGTTGAGTGGGCATATTTGTGGGCCGCGCTCGCGAAGTTCGGCTTCGGGCCTGGATTTGTGGGCTGGGTGAGGCTCTTATACGAAGGACCTCTCGCCAAAGTTGCGGTTAACGGGAGGGCCTCCAATCCCTTCGACTTGGGAAGGGGTACCAGGCAGGGTTGTCCCCTCTCGCCGCTGTTGTTCGCTCTCGCCCTTGAGCCGCTAGCGGCATGGATACGGTGGCACCCAGACGTGAGGGGGATTCGCTGGTCCCCCGATCACGAGGACCGCATTTCCCTTTATGCCGACGACATTCTGCTCTATCTTACCTCACCCCGGAAGTCCCTTATAGTTGTCTGCGACATCTTGACTTCCTTCGGGAGGAACTCGGGGCTCACCATCAACTGGGGTAAGTCATATCTGTACGCCCTGTGTGGAGACGCTCCGGTTCCCCCGCGGAATTGCCCGATCCAGATCGCCCGGGAGGGCTTTCAGTATCTTGGGATCTATATTTCAGCCGACCCCACGGTACGGTATGAGCGAAACCTGCTCCCTCCGTTGGCGCGCCTGCGGCGGGACGTGGCAGGCTGGAGGCGGCTGCCGCTTTCCCTCCTCGGTCGTGCGGCGCTCTTTAAAATGATGTCGCTTCCCCGCTTTCTCTATGCCCTGCAGAACACCCAGGAGCTGGTCCCGGCCAGTTACTTTCGGGAGGTTGAGAGTCTACAGCGTTCGCTGCTGTGGGACGGCCGCCCGCGTATAGCGATAGCAAAACTAACTCTCCCTTGGTATGACGGGGGTATCGCGCTTCCCGACATCCGGAGATACTATTGGGCCTCCCAACTGAGCGCAGTCAACCACGGAGTCTACGGTCCTGCGCTTAGCCCCGGCTTCGCTATGGACCGGTGGTTGTTGCGGGGTGGTGGCTACTATAGAGCACTTTATTCAAGGGCCCCGGCTGGGTCCCTCACGGGGCCGACCGGGGTGGCGGTGCACGTGTGGAAGGCAGTCACGAACTCCCTGGGGTGGAAGGATAGACTCACACTGGCCACTCCGCTGTTTGACTCGGACATGCTGGGGAAACTCTGGAACTCTAAGGGTTTCGACAAATGGGACCTGATTGGCATTTCCAGGGTGGGGGACATGCTGGCCAAGGGGCGGATTAAGTCGTTTACAGAGCTGCAGACGGAATATGCGCTAGAGGGCACGGAATACTTCCGGTACGCGCAGGTACGTCATGCGCTGCGGTCGGTCCTCGTTGAGGGGGAGAAGGTGCCCGAATCCTCTCCGTTGGAGGACCGGATCTTGGACGGCCATGTGCCGGAGAGCACAATCTCTCTCATTTACAAGAAGTTGGTGAACGTCCGTACCGATCTCCTCCTGGGGGTGCGGGACCAGTGGACTAGAGACGGTCTTGAGCTGGACGATGAGGACTGGCAGTGCGCTGTCTCCTCCCCGAAAGAGGTTGCCATCCCCGCCAGGCTGCGGCTGGTCCAGCTTAAGATACTCCACAGAGTCTATGTCACTGGCCCCCGGTTGGTCCACATGGGTTTCTCCGAGGACGGGCTGTGTAAGAGGGGCTGCGGGATGGTGGGCACCTTTCTGCACATTATATGGGAGTGTGGTGTGATTGCGGAATTGTGGAAGCAGATTCATGTTGTGATGCAGGAGGTCACGGGTATTGTGTTGCACTCAGAGGCGCGGCGCTGTCTCTTGAACGTGTGGGGCCCTACAGACTACGATGCCGCGCAGACTCAATGGGTGACCCTTGGTAATATGGTGGCCAAGCGGGATATTGCACGATTGTGGGGATCCCCTAGCCCGCCCACCCTGGATGCATGGAAGAACAACATGGACTGGTGCATGTTTCAGGAGAAAACAGTGTATTGTGCACGGGGGAGGCCCAAGAAATGGCACAAGGTGTGGGGGGGGTGGAACCAGTATAGGGGGTACATCTGCCTGCCTCCTGCCACTGACCCACCAGAGGAGCACCTTTCCCCCTAGCCCCACTTCCGACTTGAGTTTTGCGGATGAAATCTGATAGAAAGTTAGTGCCTCTGCCTCTCCCTCCCCTCCACACTTGAGGGCTGATCTGATGGTGGATATGGGGCCGCCTCATCGGTGGGATCTGACGCGAACACATGATGTATATTGCCTTGCTCGTTATGTTTTTCTTTAAAACTTGAAACCTTTTTTCTCTCCTGCATGACAGCTATAGAAGACTACATATGTTGATTGACGAGCTGCCGAACCTCCGGGTTGTCGGCTGAATAGCTGTGTCTCTGAAATATCCGAATAAAGGTTTTTAAAAATAAAAAAAAAAAAAAAAAAAAAGCCTGTTCACTCTTACTGATGGCTACAAGGTATGCTGCCACCAACACCTCTGTGCTACTTAACTCTTGGCAAAGGCAGTAGCCTTTCACCATCATTGGGTAGCATCTGAGTTGCCCTTCCGGTCCAACAAGACCACAATCCATAAGACAGGCCTATGTGATGGCAGGATTTGTGTTCGCCAATGACAACAAAAATCAGCACCAGGGATCCACACATCGTTGCAGCTGGGGAATTCAGGGCGGTGGTGCATGTCCGTCACCATGCTAGGGACTTTTCCAACCCAACACCCGCATATATAGTGGTGAAAATGTTTGCTTTCCACCCTGCATATTTCTGAACGTTGAGAAGAGGGCAATTTTAGTACAACAAATGTTTTGTTGATGCCATTTTTTGGAGAAAAAAAAATTAGTGCTTTTTTCCCCAATTTTTGAGAGAGAAAAAACCCTACAATTTCCCACATTTTCTATATTTTTTCTCTGAACCCCTCCAGAGTAAAACATAAACCCTGGGTAATTTGTAATCCCCCAACATGTTGGAAAAAAGCTAATTTACGTTGGATATCATTTTCCGCACTCAAGGGAATAGAGTCGGCACTTCAAGAGGTTAAAGTCAATGCAATGCCAATTCCACCTCTGAAATTTCATGATGGTAAAAAAGACATCCATTTATCAAACGGCAATTTATACTCCAAAATACAATAGACCTGATTCACAAAGAAATTGGAAAATCCACTCACAGGATTACAGACAGTGTCAGTGACCTACAGACTTCTCGTTGAGTCATCACACCTCTTATCATGCATTACCTTTACATGATCCCAAGCAGGCAGCTAACCTGAAGGTTTAGTATATTACATATAGAAAAGGTCATGATATACTAATGTTTAGGGGTAGATTTTCAAATGTATAGACTCGCAACATAAAATGCTTCAAGGAGGCATTTGTGGTATCCAATGTAAGTTTATGTATAGTTATTACTGCATACTTAATTGAAGAGAGTAAAATTACACTTGTGGAAAAGTTTTCTATGGAGTGTGAAGGCACTTCACTTTTTGTGTCCGCAAAAAGAAGGAAAATATATTCTATATTTAGAAACCTTTTACCCTTAACCACTACAAATTTACAGGGTGTCAATCCCAGAGTATGATTTCCGGACATACTTTGGTAAACGTTTGCAAATTCCCGGAAGTCTTAAGTCTGCACCAATGCAAAGGCATTGTGGGTGCAGTTTTGTGTCCTTCTTTAAGAATTAGGCACCTGTTGCCCATTGCGGTTTAACACGGATTCTCCCTCAGTTTCTTTAAAATATTAGCATATGATACATCAAATACATTTACACATGCCTCAGAGAATGTTGTCCAACAGTTTAGCAAACCACTTTTTTCAAGCTGCAATTTTTTATGTATACGTTTGATTTTGAAGGGAAACAAATTACCAATCTTGCTTTCAGTATTCAGCAGATAATCAGGGAGTGATCAGTGAGCATTGTATGTACCCTAAAATTGAAAAATACTACAAATATCTACATGATTATGGACTGGAACCACAGCCAATAACGCCTGCTGAGCTCAATGTATTCCCAAACAGTGCTGGCCCTAATGTAAAGGCTTAGCATTAATTAATCATTATTTAAGTTTGAACCACGTGCACATATCAACACAAAACTTGCTTTAGTGTTGACAGTCCTTTCACAGATACGTGCTGTAAACTGGCAGCCAAAGGCTATGTGCTTCAAGGGCCTGGGCCTACGTGTCTTGGAAACAGTAACTTGGAAAACTTGCTGCCACTTGTCCTCGACCCCAAACGATAAGTCTTGGGCGTCAGACAATAGGAATTTCACCCCCCCATACTTCTGGTTCCATACAGACATTCAGGCAACATGTTCCATTAGACTACTGGCATGATAAGCGGGCAAAGGGTGGAGGTAAGATGGGCAATCCGTTAACTGTTTCAGTTAGTTTGCTTTAAGGGGTAGGTGATTTGGGACACAAGCACTGAGATTCCTGTGGTAAAGTACGCTTTGCTCCCCTCCTGCTACGCACTGATCCTCATTAATTGGTGGAGAGGATTCTACAAATTCAATGCACATTTATGTCCTTTTGTCACCCATATCCATTAACCGCTGTTGACCATTGCTCCTGTCTGTATGATCAATAAAAACAGATTTTTAAAACAGAGCATAAGGGAACAGATAGCGGAGTGATGATGAAAGTTTAATTTACTAAAGCTATGGTACTTTTACGCTAAGCCACAGACGAGTTAGTAAGAAAGCTAAATAGAAGGGACTGCAGTGGAGTATGTGCACCATAGGTGGAATTCAAACCACAGGGGATCACAGGGATAAAGAAAGCCAGGGGGTACGAATCCCAAAGAAATACTATATATCACACAAGGTACGTCCGGCTAATTGTCAGGGGAATAGAAGAGGGAGGTATAGTGTTAGCGAAAGGAGAAGGAAAGGAAGAAGGAGAAATCCCTTGCAGGACGAGGACCCTCACTCCCAGTTAGGTGACATGCTTCAGCATACCTCCCTCTCCTATTCTCCTGACAATTAGCCGGACGCATCTTGTGTGATGTACACCAGAGATGGAAGATACTGAGCGAGGGCGAATAGGGGATATGTTTGTATGGGTGCACTAGGTGCACATGGTGAGTTAATTGTGGTGGGGGTTTGATTCTCGCACACCAGTATTTAGAGGCTCCTTACCAATTGAGAAGACAAATTGCTATGCAGTTAAGTATAATTTTTCTTTGCAGGTCTGAGATTATACTACCAATGGCCTTGCGCATATTCTACTACAATTTTATGTAAAATTACATCCTGGAGAGAATGTGTTACTTAATTCACTTTGATGTAATCTACTTGACAATATAAATATGCAAATCATTTACTCTGAATAATATTTCATTGCAATGAATTGATAAACTACAATATATTCTGCACTGTACGCTTGGAAATGAGAAGCATGCCTCTGATGTTAACTTTGTAATGTTGTCATACATGAACAAAAGTGTCTGACTTGTAAGGATTGTACCGATTACAAAAAGGATGTTGCGAGAAAGCAGGCCAGTAATGAACTAGACAGAAGGCTGGAATGTATGGAGTAACAGTAAACAACAATACTGACAAGCATATCAGGCAAAGAAACATCCTAAAGACTGAGATTGCCAGAGTTATTTGCAGGGTCACCAGAAACTTTACCACAGGTGGTGAACTGAGGTATAAGACATGCCTAGAGATTTAATCGCACAATTTATCATCAGTTGGGAGAAGGAACCGAAACGGATAGGAGTTCTGCTTAGCTGTACTGCCAAGCAGGTACTGGTGAATGGTTAAATAATAGTATCCATAAGCAAATATCAACTGGTACCTATTGAGACCTACAAATAAACCATGCGTTGCAGAAGGCGTTTTCAAAGGGGGAGGACCTCTCAGAATCCTCCCGACTTGAGGAACGATTACTTGACTTTATGCCCAGAAAGGCATTATCCCAAACCTACCGTAAAATCATCAATGACACTTTCACTAGACTGCGGGGAACAAAATGGGAGAGGGACCATGAGAGCCGGGAAGATGACGAGCGGCCTGAAGCATTGGCATCCCCCCGGGAGGTGGCTATTAGGTCCTGATTCTGGCTTGTGCAAATAAAAAGTCTACATAGATGCTACTAGGCACGTACTACCCAATATATACCTTTTTTTCGCATGAGTGAACAATGCATGCCATAACAACGCGGTCGTTACAACGACTGCGTTGTTATTTCGCATACCGTTACAACGCAACTCGGAACAACGACTTGCTGTAGGGGGCGCTGGATGTTGGAATAGTATAATTTACTATTCCAACTCCAGTCTGTGCGGACACTAGGGAAGGTGTTGGATTTTAAATCCAACACCTTTTTCCTTCTGAACGCAAGTCGTTTTTCCGACTTGCGCTGTAACGGTATGCAAAATAACAACACAGTCATTGTAACGACCGCGTTGTTATGGCATGCTTTGTACCGCTTGCGAACTAAACGCTGTTTACCCGTACTACCATGGTAAAAATGGGCAAGGCTGCAACTTCACTGTGTCTTCAGAAGTTGTGGCCAAGTGGGTACGTTTTTCCACATGCTATGGAGTTGCCCCGCCATTCAGGTGTACTGGCAATCACTGGTTAACTGTCTGAATAGTGTGAGTGGGGGCAGCATGGAGGTCTCGGCTAAGTGGTGCCTCCTAAACTTCTGGGAAGTGACTGACCTCACCCGTATGGACCAGATCTGAATGGCATTGGGACTAATGGTGGCCAATCGTAATATTGCGTGGGTGTGGAGTGACGAACTTCGTCCACAGCCAGGTGAGTGGAGGAGCGACATGGACTGGTGCATGCTGGCAGAGAGGGTGATCTATGAGGGACGAAGGCTGTCCTAAAAAATTGGGCGAAATTGAATAACTACCGGGGTGGACCGTGTGCCCCTATTGTGAGTCGCAAGTCTGATGTTTTGTGCTTCGGGTGCCCAGCCTCCGTATCTGCTCGGTGAACTGTTAAGGTGGGAGGCGGAACGGGGGATTTATTGAGAGTGATGTAATTATATATTTTTATGGCCGTCTGATGATGCAACAGTGTACGATGCTTTGAATCACTGTTGTTTTGTGTGTTTCCTTTGCAATAAAAAGATTAAAAAAAAATAATAATACATAGTATTCATGATTCCTGGAAACCCGGGTATACAGATAGACAAAATCAAGTTACACTAGCTTGATGAAGCCTCCCACACTTTGTCTTTGACGGGAAATCAATAAAATCAAAATTCTAGATCAGAGTAAAAGTTTCCCACAATAAAACGCTTTTTGAAAATTTGTCTTGGGAACAGAATTTCTATACTGTGCAGAAAAACTAAGAACTCAAGTCTTTTTACTAAATAGTAAACAATCACAAAGAAAAGTGCAAGAACCAAAATGTTCATCCTAAGGATCTGTCAAAAAATAAAGAGCCAGCTGTCCTAATCAGACACCCTTAGCGGCTATACACTAACATATTAATGCTCTAACACAGTGGTTCCCAAACTTTGGACTCTTGAGGACCCCCATTGAGTCACTACTGGAAGCCGGGGATCCCCCAGCAATTTGTACTATTTAAATTTCCAACATTAGAACAGTAATTCGCAAAAAATACACAAAGTGCGCACCAAACAAATACTCGAATTACTAATAATTTTATTATTTTATATTGAAAAAGTTTGCAAAAGAAATCGAAAAATGTTAATGAGAGGGTTGGTGCTGCATCTCGGCGACTAACTTTTCAGTGTTTGGTTTTATTCCGCAGTACAAAGCTCCTGCTTCTGCCAAAGCCGGACTGGAAACCCAAAGCAGCCCTGGCAAATGTTTGACCAGTCCCTGTATGGTGCACACCAAGTGCAGCAAGTAAGCCTTACCACTACAAAGGTGGCTCTGGGGGGCTCTTCCGCAAATAAAATTTGGGGAAAAAATGCCGCATTCTACAACACATTTGCCATTATATATTGAAATGTATTCGCTTTTAAAGCATAGTAAATGATGACCTTACTGTTTGTTGGGGAACTTCGATGATTCCCTCACTATCACCCATCAACAGTGCCACTTATCTCTCGACAGCCCCTCTGTCAAATGTATTTAGTTTGTTTCATAGCACCTCTCTGTAGAAAGCTGGCGCTGTATATACTATATCAAAAAGAGAGATAGTGTGCACAGAGTCTAGTATGTCCCCAAAGGTATAGCAGAGGATAAAGTAGATATAATACCTTACTCTCAATTTAGTGGCAGCTGGGCTGAGCAGTTAGGCTTATCAGAGGGTAGTGTGAATGCATTTTTGTACACACTCATACAGGGCAGGAAAACACAGTTAATGACTAACTCCAGGCCAAAAATATTACTTTTATTTTAGGAACCAAGTGGGACTCAGTTACAGGTAAGGAGACTTTTCAGAAAGGCAATACTTTCAATATACAGTTGTCAAATAAAGTATTCAAAATACTTCACAGGCGCATGTAATACTTTTCAATGTCAAAGAGATACGTTGTATTATTCTCAGAATCAACACTCAATACAGTGAAAAAACAATGCAATCTTATGGGAGGAAAGACAGGTAAGTAATTTTCAGGTAAGCACTCAACCTACAAGTTCAGTCTTAGGGGGGCTTTGACCAACACTGGGCAAGCGTTGGTCCAAGGTACGTACTACACCACCAGCAGCAGTGGGGCGGCCGGGTGCAGAGGTTACTGGGCCCAATGTTAGCCTATAGGAGCTGGGGGCACCTGGAAGAGGCACCAGTTGCAGGTAAGTGACTGTGGTTCAGGAACACAGGCCCTGGGGGTTGAGGTCAGCACTGTTGGGGCCACCAAGTAGCACCAAAGCTTCACCACCAACGGCACTGGGGCAGCAGGGTGCACAGGGGGCGTCGGGTGCCCTATGGAAATCAATGGAGATCCTCAGTTGGGGATAAAGACTGCAGACACGGTCCAGAAGACTGGATGGAGGAATCCAGCGACTGGAGGTGAGTAAGACAGTGGGGGGAATGCTGGGGCACCGTAGGTAGGGCACTCCAAGACCTGGGAGCTGCGGGTGTCTTTAGACATTGGGTTTTTCTCACTGGATCCGGTCGCAGTAGAGGGGGACCCTTCACGATGAGGCTGCAGGTGACATTGTGTAGTCCTGGAAAGGTCAGCCACCGATGTAGACGAGGTCAGGATTGCTGGGGAGACTTCACAGGACAGGTGAGTCACTCAGACTCGGGTCATGGTCATCGGGTGCAGAGTGGTTCAAGTATCGCAGATTCGCCTGGATCTGGTGTCCTTGAGGTTATTTTTCTTTCTGGACAAATCCAGTGTCCATGGGAGAAAAGAGTCTTGGTCTAAGGCAGCTGAGGTCTCTGGGATTCTTGGAGTTGTTGGCTGCGGGACACGCAGGTTTCTGCGAGCGGGGTCCCTGAAGCGGGAGACAGGCCGGTAGGGCTAGGGTCAAGTCAGTTGTGGTTTTCCTTCTTCTCTGCAGCACAGCTCTTTGATCCTCCTTCTTAGGTCATCGAATCTCAGGAGCAAGGTTCAGAGGATCCCTTAAAATACTACATTTAAGGGCATTACTGAGGTCGGGACAGTAGCCAATTGCTACTGTCCCCTGGGGTGACTACACCCTTTGGGTGACCCCTCCCTTTAGGGAGAGGCGCACATCCCTATTCCTATTGGACCCAGTTCTCCAAACCAAGATGGAGAAGTCTGAGAAAGGGGTTCACGTCAGCTCCTGGCCACTCTAGGGGTGTGCCAAGCCAAGTTGGGCACTCCGACTCTGCCTACTAATTTTCCCGCCTGTCCTGCCGCCAAAAAGTGGGGCTGGGACAGACGGGCGGGCATCTCCACTAGTTGAAGCTGCCCAAATCAGCATAACACAAGGTGAGAGCCTTTGAGGCAAGGGGGAGGTGTGAAGCACCTCCACCTAGAGCAGGCTTTGTTCCTGACCTCCGAGACCACAAAGACTCTCACCCCATGAGGTCAGAAACCTGTTTGGTGGCAGCTGGTTGGCAGAGACCAGTCAGCCAATTCACTAGAAGTTGGTCGTTTTTCAGAGGGCATCTCTCAGATTCCATCGGAGTTCATTTTATAATAAATTCAACACAGTGTGGCTTTCTTATGCTGACAAGTTTTATACCAAACTTCTCAGTCGTTAGTAAAGCCATCATGGAGCTGTGGAGTTCGTATTGACAAACTCCCAGCCCATGTACTCAAAATAGCTTCACTGCACTTACAGTGTCCAAGAATGGTCTAAGACACTGTAGGGTTCATACTGCTCATGCAGTTTTGCCCTCACCTGTGGTATAGTGCACCCTGCCTTAGGGCTGTAAGGCCTGCCAGAGGTGTGATTTACCTATGCCACAGGCAGTGGAGTATAGGCATGGCACCCAGAAATGTGTGCTATGTCAACTCTTTTAGTTTATCTCCCCCAAACCACATAGCCTGCAATGGCAGTGGGTATGTGTTTGGTGTGGGGTCCTTTAGGGTGGCACAAAACATGCTGCAGCACTAAGGGACCCTCTCTGGTCACAAGGCCCTGGGTACTTCTGGTACCTTTTACAAGGGACTTATATGTGGGCCAGCGGTGTGTCAATTGTGGGAGCAATGGTACAGTATTGGGGAAAGAACACAGGCCGTGGGAACCTGTTTGGTAGGGACCCAGGGCACCTTCAATCACAGCGCATCAGAAATCTGGCAAAAGGTGAGGGTTACTGCAACAGAAACCCACTTCCCTACACTCTCATACCCCAAAACCGGTCCCAGAATGCTTATTTCTGGTCCAGGGAAGACCTGGCTTGGCAATTCAGGCTGGACTGTTCCCATGAGCAACAGGGTCAAGACTGATTTTCATATGACTGGGTCTCAACTGGGGTGGCGAAGTGAGCTAAAGAACGATGATGGATTAAACCCAGATCTGTGACTGGGGGTAAGTGTCTGAAAAGTTTCAGCACTCCGTCCATCATCTCCTTGTGTTTGCTTAATTTTCATAGTCCACAGGGTTTGGCCAGACATTAACAAAAAAGGTATACAGTGCAGAATCCCATCCTTGCAACTAGTCAGGCAGCAGTAAAGTACAGTCGTTAAACACACCATACCAAAAGGTGTACAGTGAGGCTCTGTGCGTGCAATCATTTTCCATAGGAACATATAGTGCAGCACTCTGCCGCTCCAATTATCAAATCAAGATGTACAAAGTGTAGTCCTCAACTCCAGGATTTTAAGGGGTTTAGATTTAAGGACTCTGTGGAAAAACAATTACTTGCAATCGTTTTTTTGACATTATACTATTAATGGAACAAACAGAAGACATCATCACTAAGATTATATACAATCCAATATGACTGCAATTACTGGCCAATGATAAAACATGAATAAGACATGTGGCCTAATATACCAACCACGGGCAGCACAAACATAAGGCTTATGTTAATACATTTACCAAAACATACTTCAAGGATATGCACCAACCCTGACCTGCACAAAGTGTAACTGATGACAACTACCAAACCTGTAAAGTACACAAAAAAGTGATGGATGGAATGCTTGAATTAATCTCAGTCACTGGTAATTGCTTGGGCCGCATCCCAATCCATCATTATTTTGCACACCATGTCACCTCAGTTTGGACCCAGCTATATGCAAATCAGTCTTAATCCTGCTCCAGTCGGAACAGTCCAGCCCGAACTCCCAAGCCAGGTCCTCCCTGAACCACAACACAAGCAGCCCGTGATTGGTTTTGCTCTAGTTATGGGCTTATCAGCTGTGTACAGCTTGGTTCTAGTGACACAGTGAGCACGGGACCCACATTTTAGCACACCAGTCCCACTTAGGGTGACAAAGTACACAGAAAAGTGATGGATGGAATGCTTGAATTAATCTCAGCCACTGATAAGTATTCTGGCCATATCCCAATCCATTATTATTTTGCACACCATGTCAACTCAGTTTGGGCCCAGCTATATGCAAATCAGTCTCGACCCTGTTCCAATCGAAACAGTCCAGCCCGAACTGTCAAGCCAGGTCCTACGTGAAGCGGAACACATGCAACCCAGGACAGCAAAAATACAAGATTTTGTCATCACAGGCGCAGCCCTGAGTGGCATCTCCCCAGGCGTCCGGACGTGAGTAGGTCCTGCGAGCAGGAACCCCGGTGCCCCGGTGGTTCGCCCTCACCAGCGTTGCGGGAGTTACGGACGTCCGGGCTGGGGATAACCATCATTCTATTCTAGGTTTCTCCAGAAGGAAGCAATTACCAATACCCACACCTCTCTTGTTCCCTGGATTACACACAAATCCATATCACAGGGACGGTACTTCCTAGGACACCCTCTTGATCGTCCCCCCTACTTCAGAGTAGGTGAGGATCCCCCCACCCCCGGTCCTCATGAAATGCTGCTCATCCTTTTGGAGAATCAAGGCATGAAACATGTCGACCAATTGACCACTTTCACTTTTCACTCCTCACTTTGAGCTGCAGCAGGTTAAATTTTCCACGCCAGCCACAACTCTCCTAGTCAGTTTTAATTATAGCATCAGTATCCAGCGAATAAAGTATCTTCGGACACTCATAGCTATTTTTAGACTCACTTTCACTCCCACTCTACTCACCACACATCTGCTCCAACACCCCATCTTCTAGGGCCTGTCGGCAAACAACATAGAAAACCTCTGGCAAAGAGCGCCCCTGCGGGGCCCATTGGGTATTGCAGCGCCAGCCCAACTAGGAGCTGCCCTTTGATGAAGCATGACACCTCTCGGGGTGTGTGAGGGCCCTTGCTCCTTATTGGAGCTATCCCCCTTCTATCTTCCTTTACCTGGAACATCCACACTCATTCCTTCCAGACCCCCTCCATAGGATCTGCATACCTCTTGTTTTGACTTCCTGGCATATAATCAAGACAGCACAGCAGCTTGTGCACATGGATATACTAATCACAACCACCAACCTCTAGCAGCACCTAACAATGCAATGTTATCACAACTGCAGGCCCGGCAAGACATATGCAAACACTTGTAAAGCTTCATACGGGTACCATATTCTAAGGTGTTGTTAGATTGAGCCCCACCAGTAATTAATATGAAAAGCCCAAGAATTCAGCCAGGTCCTTTCACAACACACACACACACCTCCCCCCCCCCCCCCCAACCACACCGCAGTCCATGATCGTCTTGAAATGTGTTTTCTTAAAAACGAAATACATTCCATGGTGGCCGTTCTGCACAGAGGCATGCCAGCATCCTGCAATATGTTTCATGTGGTTATTTTTTTTGTAAGAAGACACATCACAAGATGTCCACCATTAGTGCACATGCCGATCTTCGAATGGGTTTTGTTAAAAACAAAGTGCTTTCCAAGAAACCATTAGTAACTCCAGTAGGTCTCCGGCCGGTAACATGGGCATAGCCTATTAGCTTTGCCAATGCTTCCCCCCCCATGTATGAACTAAGCTCATCTGTGCATGCACAGTACTGTGATCCTGTCGGACAGAAACCAGCGCGCCTGCCAAAATTACTGTGCTGCTCATGTGCATTGGATTTTAACAAGCACCGTGCATGCTTATTATACTTTTCGATTAACCAAGCAAACATTGCAAATGTGTTTCACCCTTCCCCTTTAATCTTCTCTTTTTGTCAGCGAAGTGCCCAGGGAGGCTGCAGTGCTTCCAAACTTTCTGGAAATACAACCCCACTCACTAGGACCACTTTTGGTGTGAGTGAGCAAGCAGTAATCTACGAACAGTGTTTTGGCAGAGACAGAGGTTCGGAGGGAATACATTATGCCACAATGTCTTAAATATTTTTTGAAATGGTGAAAACTGATGATGGAATTGTCATGAATAAATTAAGAGCAGGTTGGCTTGCTAAGTGATTTGATGACTTGGCTTTGCTAGTACCCAAGTATTTTACCTGGACAAAATAAACAATCCAATAGATGGCTGCTGTGTTTTCAGTCAGTGTCTTGCATAATACTTAATGACAAAACGTTCACCACTTTCTCAAAATATAAATCACGCAGTCCTCATTTTATGTTTAAGCAATCAATGCTGCCATTTAGTAATTCCATGTGTGATCTGCCCTTAACGCGGCTGTCAGATTCACCGTTAAATTCAAAGAGGGGTTTGTTCCTGTGTACACAAAGAAAAGAACATCACCCGCCTGACCTAAATTACTTTTATCTTTTTCCTTTAAACCTAAACAGGTGATTATAGTGATCCATCTAGACATAGGGGCCAAAGCAAGAATTAACCAAAAACTCCAAATACATGCAAATAAATGTCATGTATTACTGAAAACATCATAATATATATATATATATATATATATATATATATATATATATTCACTGAAAAAAATCAAAAGGTTACAGAAACATTATAGTTAGGCTCAGATTTCACTTGTACAAAAGGAGTGAAATTCAGCTAAAACTCACCCCCGCATTGCACTGCTTATGACCTCACATATTACATCACTCTTTCATGGTCAGTGACATCAATGATGACATCTCAAAATTTGCTTGTGAAGTTGAGACAAGAGATATTGCGCCACAGTCTAATGCAGATATTTTGTGCTTATCCAGCCGGACAGAGGTTCATCCCGGATGCCGACCCCCTGAGCAGCACGGCGCATTCATCGACTATTGATCATTACGCCATCCGTGCACAAGCCTGTGGCTCCACTCCCGTGAATCCCTCCAATTTCTTTACTTGAGGCCATCGCAAAGTCGTATTACACGCAGCCCCTCCTGAAGTGTTCCCTGAAGTGCCCCTTGATCCTCGACCTGCCAGTACCGCATATCTGCGACGGCCGGAGCCCCTACCGAGCCCGGAGGTTCCCGCATCCGGTGTTGTCACACCCACAGTCTCGTGGCAGGCCCTTCGGCCTTCCCCAATTATCTTAGCCACTTATATACAGGCATGCTAATATAATGTCCTGAAGATGATCCACGCATTGCTCACTTGGATCAAAACGCCGTCGACACCTTAAAACGCCTCATCCACTAAATGTGATGTCATTATTAACTGTGTAGAGACGTTACTTGCGATTTGTTTCTTAAAATTCATACTACTTGTCAAAACAAACCGTAAGCGTTGCCTGAGCCTCGCTTAAATGTTCTCCCTAGTTTATGTTTGCATGTTTGTGTAGTAGGATGCAGGCTTGTGTCCCACTGTTCAATATTTGTGTTTGTTAATATCCAAAAAACTTGCTGATAAATTAAATATTGAACCTCTGTCCGGCTGGATAAGTTAACCAATACAGCACTGATTGGGTCTGTATTCATTTGTTACTTCCCATCCCTACCTCCCTAAGGACCATTGTAGCACAAAATAATTGATTCCCGAGGTCCCTGCCTGACTTTACTTGGGTCCCCTTGTTGTTTGAAAAGACAGTCTAACACAGAGGCATACTTCAAACAGTACGACAACGCTAAAGACAGCAACAACCAGGTACAGAGACGTGCTAAATGCCGTGATAGCTGAGTGCAAGAAAGCACTAAAAATGAAACGCTTAAGGAAGTGACAACCAGGTACAGAAAGTGCAACGAGCAGCGACAGCCACGTGCAAGAGAACGCTGCAAGCAGAAGCAGGTAAACGCTGAGAAGCATTAAAGGTGGCGATAACTAGATATAGAGCATACGATCACGCTTACCAGTGTTATTTTCCATATAGGTACTATAATATAGGACTCGGTAAACTTGTTACCCTTCACCTATATTCTCTCCCTACATTACACTTGTCACGGTTTACAGGGACTGACCTTTTACCTAGATATTACAATGCATTCAGAACGCAGGTTTTCCCTAGTTCAAAATCTCATACATTATGCATACTGCCATCTCCTGTATAAAATCTATGTACAAAGTTCATGCCCAACGTCATTCTTAGGCCGATACAGTAATACAGCAAGGTAGGGCCCCTGGGGAGACCTTTGGGTGTATATATACACATCACATCTTGCTAAGGTAGACAGAGGAGACCGAGAGTTCACGGCTGACACACTGACCAGAGATGCTGAGGTTCCTGCATGCAGACACTCCAGCTCGCAGTGGTCTAACATTCCTCGCAGGTTGTCCAGCTCGAGACCAAGACGGGGTCCCATAGTCTCACTTCAGGTAATGGGGTTGACTGAATCCTAGAGGAATTCTTGGCATAACACCTACACCCATGATAGGTACACTTAGGTACATCTAGTTAGGGAGGCATCGTAGAGGTACGCATATTTTTATCATGTGTTTTATATACTTTAATGTATTCATGATTTTAGTAAGATGGTAGAACTATACCATACTTTTACCATTATAGTACTGTTAATCATTTATATCCTATACTGTCTAACGGTTGTTGCAGCACATCTATTCTACTCCAGAATAACAACTGTTCAATAAATGATTATTGAAAACGCCCAGTTTGTTTTATTCGGTGTAACTCTCCAAGACAGACTAAGTAAGCACGAGTAACTGAGCGAAAAGTAGTATATTGTCCTGTGGGATCAGGGTTGTCATGTTTAATGGTTGCCAAGAACTATTCCCTCCTTGGTGAAAGGAGAGTATAGTAGCACTGTGAGGTAGTTGGTACAAGAAGGCCAACATACCTGGTGGGGGTGATAAAAGTTTGTCTGACACCAATCCTACAGTGTATGTTGTCTAAACGCGCAGATCCTCTATACTCGTTATAGGAACTACACGACACCAGAACCTGAGTAAAGAGAGCCATCCAGCCTCAGTACCTAGTGCCGCAATCCAAGCAAAAGCACAGGGGTCTGTGCTTACGAGGCTGGTGAATCACGTTGGATAAACTAAAAAGTAATGAGCAGCGGTCGGAATAGTGCCATTTTCTTTTCCAATGGCTGCTGAAAAGAGCGTCAGATATGGCGGCGCCGACGCCTTATTGAAACCATCCCTTCCAATCGATACCGGTAAAAAAGAAAAATATGCCAAGCAATGTTGCCAGCTGCACTGCCTGAATCAAAACCTTTGATGATTTCATTAATGTGCTGGAAGAAGCATATGACAAAAAGATAATGTAATATCTAAAGAATTTAGCAGGTGAAGGAGTAAAAGAAGTGATAAACAAAATACCACAAGGTGATGAAGTTACGTACCGTCAAGTAAAAGAAGCGTTAAAAACCAAGTTCAATCCAATGCCAAATGTTGACTATGAAAGGTACATTTTCAGTCAGAAAAGGCAGAAAGCTGGGGAAATGATGGATGAGTTGGTAGAAAGACTTGATTTGCTCCTCAAGCATTGTAAGCTCAATGATTTCAACGATGAAGAGGCCATGTATCTCATAGTAGATGGTTGTCTCTCCGATTCCTTCAGACAATGAATGCTAAAAAAGACACTAAGATTGGAGCAAGTAATCATGGCTGCAAGAGCGTAAGAAAGAGCTGACAAAGAAGCAGCTAACATGGAGGCCGGAACAGCCCAAAACGAATTCCACAAGAAGGTAAATGTCCCGCCAGTCGACAGATATGCAAAGGATGAGGGCATGTGAACCATTCTGTAACGGTTTGCAAGGGAAAGATCAAGTATGTCCCGCCGAGAGAAAAAAGTGGTTGCCAGAAAGTTCGAGAGACATTCCAACCTCGCCCACAAGGCCAAACGGCAACATCAGTTGAGGCAAGTAGAAAATGAATGATGTCGATTGTCATCAAATTCCTCATCTAAAGGTTTGTTACTGCCCTAGTCAAGCGAAAGTGAGGAAGATGAGTGAGTGATGTCAAAGTTGAACGCTGGACGACGTGCACAAGTAGGATTATCTTTATGCAAGGAAGAATGCCGGTCGAAGCTAGGTCAACAAGTAAAATTGCGAAATTCATTTGGACACTGTCCCAAAGTAACACTGAAAATTAATGGGTCTTCCACACCTTTTATCAAAGACAGTGGTGCGTCAATAAACATTATGCCAGTGGAAAAGTACAATGAACTGTCTCAAGTGCCCCGTTTAACCTTGTCGAAAACCAAAGTATATACGTTGGCTGCTTCAACGCCACTGCAAAGTCAAGGTTCAATCATAGCAACTGTGAAGTTTAAAAAGACGAAAGTCCAAGCACCAATTCATGTACAGCCAGGCACTTCATCAAGCGCATGCTTACTCAGTTTCAGCACTGCTGCTGACATGGGGCTGATTTCTGTAAACTACAATGTCAATGTATATCATGAGACAGTGAATCAGTTTTCATCCTGGTTTCATAGATTAGGAAGACCATGAATGAGCAAATTCACATAAACAAGGATGTCCGTTTTGTTATTCACCAACATTGTTGACTGCATTTCATTTACAATAGGCTGTTGAAAAAGAACTTGAGGCACTATTAAAGCACAACATCATTGAGCGATCCGCTGGTCTGATGAAATGGTTATCACCCATAGTGGTAGTGCCAAAAAAAAAAAGAAAGACAGTGGTGGAGCTATGCGCATCTGCGTTGATATGCGCTAGCCGAATAAGGCAATTAAAAGAGACTGACATCCAGTTCCGCACATTCCGGAAATGATTATGTACCTGAATGAAGTTAAAGTAGTTTTTTCCCACCTTGATTTGAACAAAGGGTATCACCAGCTCGAACTGGAAGAGAACTGCAGGCACATTACTACCTTTTTGACTCATGTTTTATTTAGATATCAAAAGCAAAGTTTTGAGTGTCATGAACTGCAGAACTCTTTCATGATGTCATTCTTTGCATAATAAAGCCAGTCACAAATGCTTTTAATTACAGTGATGACATACTCGTTTTTTAGGCCACCCGAAAGGAACATGATAAAGATCTTACACTAGCGTGTTGTACACTTGCCGATGCAGGTCTCACTTTAAATGCGGCAAAGTGTACGTTTCAAAAGACCAAACACAAGTTCTTGGTTATATTTTTTCTGATGGGGGAATGACTCCAAATAAAGTAAAAGCCTAGTCATCTACTTCTCCCCCCACAAGATGTAACTATGCTGCGATACTTCCTTGGTATGGCCAGTTATTGTTCAAGGTATATACATGACGTTGCCCAATTGAGAGACTTAACGAAAAGAAATATACCATTATTGATGGTTAACTGAGTGTGAACAAAGTTTCAAGAAAATCAAGCATGCAATTGAGAACGCCACTGAAACAGCATACTTTGATCTGAAATTGCAGACAGAGGTTGTTGTTGATGTGAGCCCAGTGGGGTTGGGTGCCATCCTTGCCCAACACACAGGACACCACAAGGCCCTAAGACACATTGGGAACAAGATAGCGAAATTTGTCATCGACGGAACATGCCTATTCACAACTATAAAAAGAAAGCCACACCATGGCAGGTAAGAGGGGTAGCTCAGAGAGGGGAACTTAGTTCACACTTTGGCTGCCCTGCTTGGTACAGGGTAAGGGGGCATGCACATCCTGTTGGTACCCTCAAAGCTCAGGCAGAAAGCACAGCACTTCAATCACTTCTGGGTTCCCGTCCATAATCCTAACTCCACAAATTAAACTGCCCCACTACCGCAAGATCTTGATATCTTATCAAAAGATACATATTTGATGTGCATCCTGTTTTTTTATACCTTTCCTTTTCTATCCTCTCAATACCCTGAAGGCTGCAGTGGGAACAAGCAGCTCTCCTACCACTTCTGGGGGCTAATGCATGATCATAACCTCCTTGGTCGATACTGCCCCATTATCCGCCAGAACTTGACATCTCATTGAAAGACACATATTTGATGTGAATCTCATTTTCTTCATTAGCTATAAAGCTCCACACTTAGATGGTGGAAAAGTAGTCTTGGGTCAGTTCTTTCCCTCCTGACGTGCCAGATCTTGGTAAAATCACCTTGGTAAAATCTGCCTCAGTTCTCGTATCTACCAAAATTGTGAGTGTGCTGAAATGCGTGATGAGTTAGTATTAACTGCATACAATCTATAAACATGCATTTCAATTGCAGTAATCTGCTAATCTCATGTATGGTGTATCGAATGTAAGTTCTACGCTCCTCAATACTTCCATTATGAGTAGTCCTGCAAAGTTTGCCTCTCTACTCACTAACTAGCTGTTCTCGAAGATCATTTATTAACCTGATGCAGCACACACTCATTTTCTCTAACACTGCTTTTCCTCTATTCAAGGGTAGGTTTTGCCAGTGGAATCACAGACTTTTGATTGATCGTTTTATTTTTGAAGGTGCTGTGAAGAAACAAGTTCAAAGTGTGCATTAGGATGAAAGAGGGCGCTTTTGTTATGGTATTTTGAATGTTGTGTTTAAAACCTGAAGTATTCTGTCTTTTCTTGTGGTCTTACTTCAATCGCTATGTAGAGGTTTGCAAACAACTAGGTTGTTGGAATTAATTCGCCCTTTAGTAGTAAAAGCATTTTAACAGAAACCGGTACATAGGATAATAATCTGATATTGTTTTTATTGTGATAATGATTCCTGTTACTGAAGTTTAGGGTTGAACAATGTCAATTCTCCGCCCACCTCACCCAACTAGGCAAGAGGAACAGGGTTGAGAACAAGTATTCCATAGTGACCCTCTCATCCCAGATGGTACATTTTCCTGCTTTGTCGACAGCAGAAAAATGAACATTCAAGACTAATACGATGTAGATGAATGTTACTACTGTAGTGTGTCCTCTTTGCCTTGCTGAATGAAGCCTTAGTGTATTACTACCAAAGCTAAGTCCCCTTCCAGTCTGTACCAGAATGTAATGTCCTATTCTAGCTGCTCCCCATACACAGCCTTTATGTAGTACTGCAGCTCACAGTAGGTTGGTCTAAAGCCTAGAGCACGCACGAAGAGGTGTGATGCCTCTACATCTGGCTGTAATCAAGAAATACAAAAGACTAGGCCTCACCTAAAAGGTCCACTATACCTGCACAGACTTAGCAGGCCCAACTCTCCCATTGCCATCTAACAAAGGGAAGTGCTTCAGAAGTTTAATGAGCAGCCCCTTACAAAGTCTTAATTTGATTTCTAAAGGGAGCCTAGACACCACCCTCCTCACCTTAGTTAATGTTAACAGAATTGTAAAGCGCACGTCTACCCTATGGTATCTTGGTGCTGACTCAGCATGAACATAGAGAGAGACTGTGAGTGAGACTAATTGTTAAAAATCTGGGTTTTTAAGAGCTTTCTTAAGATTAGCAGTGATGGGGCAGCTCTACTATTAGAAGGTAGGAGGTTCCAGTGCTTTTTGGCTTCCGACATGTAGCTGCTTCCACCCCATTTCACTCTAATAAATCTGGAGGACATACCTTTCTTGTTCCTCAGTGTCAGAATCTCTATCGTGCAGTCACAGGAATGAATGCAATACATGTGCACTATCTGGAAAAGTTGTCCTCGCCTTTCATCTTGAGTAATGCTACAACCAAGATCATCAAATATTTTACCCTTTTTGGTTTTATTAGTAATACTCTGAGCCAAACTTGAGGATGAACATCACCAGAAATCCACTCCAGCGTTTTCAGAATCTGCTTCTCGACGTTTGCATTATTTACCAAAATATTTTCTCACATTGCTATGATCTTGAAGTTACTGCGACCTTCGAGCATAGTCTAAAGTGCTCCATACCTCCCCAAGTATGCGCACAGCCATTACTTTACACTTCCAACTCCTGAGCAGGTGCACGGTCTATGCTGGTGCAGTGGACTAGTGGTAGGCCACATGCATGTTTGCCTTTAACTTTGATTGCATTTCTGAAAACTGGCCATGAATCAAAGATCACAAACTTCTTCTTTCTCCTCAAGTTTTTCTACTAACCCCACCAACCATTTGCATGATCTCACATACCCCCTACCCCACTAATGATCCCACCTAACTCTTTTTAATCCACTCTTCTGCAAGGAAACTGGAGTGAAGGCATGGACTGGTTTGCTTGAGCGTACAAGACTAATTCTAATATCCAACAATAAGCAAAAACACTGGACTAACCACTAACCTTGGATTCCAGAGCAGAGTGCTGCCCAGGGTAAAGCTCTTCAAAGCCTCACCAGGCGTAGTAAGGGCTATAAAAATGCAATATCCATCAATCATAACTCATAAGCCATCGCCATGAGCAGCAATAGTGATCGCAAGAATCAACCTTCGCCAGGGCTTACTGGAGGATTTGGTGATCACTGGTCATAATCACCAGAACTGGGCAACACAAACAAGTTTCAATTATTACAAGTGCTAGGTATCAGTAGTAAATACATAAGGCTTGGCTGGCCATAAGCTCAGCCCTGATCAACACATAAAGGCCACTTCCGTTAAGTGGCAACCCTGTGCATCACATATACACATTGCGGCACTGCTCACAAGTATGGTTCCGAATAGCACATAAACAATGGCTCATTGATCAAAATTAGGGCCCTGAGCAGCACATATGCAATACAATGAATGATTCGAAGATGATAAGGCAACCCTAACAGGCACATACACAAGGTGTCACTAATCACAACCATAGCCATGACAACACTCCCGAGCCAGGCGGGAGGTTCCCGAACAGGGGGCCTTACCTCCCGCCTCCCGTCAGACGAGCTCAAACATCCGACTACCTCTGCTTTGCTTTCGATTCTAACGGACTTCAATAGATGAAGGACACTAAAGCGACTTCAATAACTGAAGGCGGAGAGAGGCAATCGCATAGCTAGTTTAAAGCGATTGACATGTTAAGAGGCGGTATGGGGAGGGGCGTAGCGGTGGTACCGCCCCCTAAATTCGGAGATTGGCTTAAAAATACCCACACGATTCTGCTGCTATTCCGGAAGAGATCAGCCTATGTTTTCGGAAGAAATCTCCCAACCATCCGGAAGTGAAGGCGCAGCCTCTTGTGGTCAGGCATATTATTAGTGGGTGGTATTGGTTTGCTTTGGCCCCTTATTTCTTAGGTTCTGGACGCCTTTGTGGCGAAGGAGGGGGAGAGGATTTAACTTGTTGGCCACGACAAACTCTGGTCTCTAGAACTCGTTACAAATTCTTCCTTCGGTTATACAGCTGTAGGAAAGTCCGCGGGCAACGAGGAAACCGGTCGGGTCGTTGTTGGAGTGTGGGGCAGCTTTTTCTTTCAAGGTAGTATATATCATATAGTATTATGCCTTGCAGGCTCGGGTTGACTAGGCGGGCGAAAGGAAATGGGCCGGTGACCGAGGCCAGTTGGTGGGCCGTTTTTTGAGTGGACTAAGCTGTCCTGTCCGCCTGAGCCATCCCGGTCTCCTCTACAGGTGCACAACGGAAAAGATAGTTATAAAGGCATTTGCATATCTATACCTACTGAGACTGACCTACCTCAGGCCGGCTAATTGTCCGAGGCAGAATGACAATGGACTTCTTCTGTCACAGCATGAGGTGTCCTTGCTGCCCCTTGGTGTGACAAGCCATTATCACTCGCTTTGCAGAGGACTGGGGTAGGGAGGAGGATTGGAATGTTAGGGTGGTGGGGGGGGGAGGGGGCTGGTTAGGGCCAGGGAGGATGCTTCTCAGGTTGAGACCCTCCCCCCCTCATGGAAGGGTAGGGGGTAGCTGGATAAACAAGTCTCTATTTATTCTCCTTTTCCTGCCAGAGGCTGAGTACACACTATGTAAAACTACAAATAAAATTACGATTCTGAAATGTGGGTCACCTTTTTTGTGAGTGCCTGTACCTAACTGTGATCCCAATCCGAAAATGATGCCATGTAACGTCTTGGTCTGAAAGATGTCAGGTGATGGCTCCTGTGCTGTGTAGGCATATAGTCCGTATCAGATTGTGTGTCAGACTGTGATTGTCTTGGTGTGGGGAGGGAACATCATGGGCCTCTTGTACATTGGGAGAATATGCCACCTTTACAAACATGGAAGTGGGTGCTGAAGCAGGAACCCGTTCGCAATTTTTAAAGTATCTCAGTTTACCATCAAACAGGCTAATTCCTGTTCTGTATATCGGCCTCCGGTCGTATGGATCTTTGTCGTTGATTTATAGGAGAGAGCAATGCATCATATACATTATCACCACAATCATTAATCAATAAGAGAGTTGGTATATGTTTAAAGTGTTTTATTAAAATCTTTTGGTAGATCATTTTTTTGAAACTCACAAGTTAAATTCAGATTAATCTCAATAGTCAATATATGATAGAAATATAAAATCATTATTGATAAGAAATGCATTAATGCACGTTCCATAAAGGAAATAATCCCTTTTCTAAGAATCTGGTGAAAATGGAGTTAAAACCATAAAGAGTTGCGGAGAGAGTGAGAGAAAAACTTTTGCACATAAATCAGTTAAAAAACATCAAAATATCAAAGCAGAACTTCCCATAAAGAGGGATTCGGGGAACTCAGAGTCTCAAAGCAATGTGACAAAGTCTGAGTCTAGAAATTCTCAATAGCAAGTGGGACAAAAAGAAGGGGTAAAAGGTGTGGTACCCTACTCTAGGAACATGCACTATTACAGGCATCACTTGCAACATGTTCCTCTGCTTGTCTTTTGTCAGCCAATCTGTGTTCCATGCTCTCCTGGGAACAGGATCCTCCTCATCTTCTCAAATGAATACAATAGTCCACAGACAGCAATGTTACTTTTGCAACTAGATTATAACAATGATGTGCTCAAGTGGAGTTTGCATCATTCAGGCTTACTTTCCCACATATACACTACATCTTTAACCTTCTAATCCCAAGTTTCTAAACAATAGTTTATGTCAAAGTTGAACTATCTGTACTTAAGAAAAAGAAAACATTTTGCAGAAATCACCATTAATGGGGAAAACACAAGTAGGTTGGCGAATTAAGCTCATGTTTTAAAACTCTGCATTTCAATGTATGAACTCTTCTTTACACTATTAAATGACAAAAATAGTCTTGTATAAACAGTGGTCTTAGTGTGAGTAGAAACATTCTGCGGAAATACTTGAAATCAGATAAGTTACATTAATTATTATGAAAAAGAACATGTTCACAGAGAGGTCAAGAATTAAACTTCTTATGCATATTTAGCATTTTCTTTTCAATCTGGTTTTTCAAGCTGCGTTGCTTTTGTCATTTGAGGCCTAGTATGAGTACATAGGATAGCTTACAATTTTCTGCCTTCTAGACACATTATTTTCATCAAAGCATGCATGCTAATTCTTCACCCTTTATCGAACCAGTGTTATTTTCTTCTTAATTTAAAATCTTTCTCAATCCCCCATCTGATGGTTATTTTAACCATCATTTTTTTGTTACAAATTCATATTTAGAGTAACTCTCACTCTCAGTTGAGCCTTTTTTTTCCTTTTCAAACTCTGATATTGTTGTTCCTTTCTTTATTCATCTTGAATGCGATCATTTAATGATAAATCCCTTTCCATTCATCTCTTTCTCTTATTTTTCTTTTTAATACAGCATCTACAGAGTTTGTAAATTGCAAACAAGGTCGGTATGCAAATCCCTATAATTAATATTGGCACAAATGTTGCTCTAATAATCCCTCTTCCAGCTGTTGCAAACCAGTTTCCAATAACAGAAACTCCTTAGCCTAAATATTTTAAAACACTCAGTGTCTCTAATGGTTCCAATTCAGGTCAGAAATGTTATTTGTGAATTCAAATATTTTCTTACTTTCATCAGATATGTATGAGCAGCAATGCTGAACTTTCAGCATCTTGCAGACCCCGCCGTTTTCTGTGAGTAAAATGTCTAATGCTTAGAGATTTTGTAAAACTATGGATCTAATAGCTGTAATTCTGGATTTACAACTAATAAAGCTCCAGATGTACTGGTTGTAATTTTTCAACAACTGTTGAAAGCTTTCACATTTCTCATTATTTAAAGCAACTCCTACTTGTGGTATGATTGCGCCAAAAATGTCTCTAACTAGTTGTGTTTTATCACCTATGGTACTGTGTGTATATGTGATGGTGTCATTGTTAATGCATCTGCACTATATACATGCCACGTTTCAGGAAACAGCAAAGCTAAATAAGAAATACCATCCCAATTATCTGGCAATTGAAAATAAGCATCTTCGCCGCAAATGAAATATACTTCAGGACTGACTGTATTTTCCTTGTAAAAATTGCCATGTTCTTCCCATAGTTTCTAATGTGTGTTCAGAACTACTGATTCCTATATGTCTACTTATACTTAGGGTTCTTCTGTAAATACATATTTTCCCTTTTTGTCTTCTGTCTAATTTTATTTTTGGATAGATCATTTTCTTTTTGAATACATCTTCTTTCCGCCTAACGTTTTTCAAAACATCTTCCTGTCTATTTTTACCTAGTGAAATGTTTGTTTCTCTTCCTGCTTATATCATGATAAATACCTTTTCTAAGGGTCTCATTAAGCAGGTTGAATTGTTTTCGGATGCCTTAACACTGAAGGCATGGATGGTCTAAAGCAGGGTTCTCCAATGTCGTCCTGGAGGGCCAGATCCATGCCAGATTTTCATGATAACTACATATATCTAACTGTGGAATTGCTAAAAATCTGGCATGGATCCGGTCCTCCAGGACCAACATTGGAGAACCCTGATCTAAAGCAATACCAGGCTGTGTTAATTTCTTTTGCTTGTGAGTGTAAATGCATTCTCTTTATTAATGGAACTCTAGAAAGGACTAAATCACAATTCGAATAAAAGTATTCAAAGTGTTTTTGCCTGTCTAGTAAGGTAAGAGACAAGAAATTCTTAATTTCTACGAAATAAATTCTTACAGAAATGTAGTTTTCCAGTTCATTAATACATAATTAGAAGTATCATAAAATCTCTATTAAATAAAACTAGACCAGATCATAACATATACCTAAAAACAGATATACATCTGTATTTATAATACCTTTTCAAAAAGTACATCTTAGGGGAGTCTACGGTAAAAACCCATTTATAACGTACATACCATATTCAAAATGGGCAATAATTTAAGCCTAATGAAGTGCAGCAGATAATTTCAGTTGCTAATATAGATACTAAATGCTTTGTGCAGACACAACATGACACAGGCCGGCTAACGAAAAATAATCCATATTTAAAACACCTTTTAACAAGCAGTGGCATAGCCAATAGGTCTCGCTTTTGGGACCTTATAAGTATTTAGTTATGCAGCACAATATCCTTGGTGCAACAACATCAATTATTGCATGGCTAAACACTTATAAGGTCCCAAAGGCGAGACCTATTAGCTATGCCAATGCTTGTTAGTTTGCTTCTGCCTAGCTTCTTTACCAAAAATAATAAAGAAGAGAAGTGCTGTGGTTAAATGTATTTCAGCACTTTGTCATCATGGTCTCTCAACCGTAGCATCATTTCATTGTGGTCAGTTCCACTCAAGAGGCACAGAGTTGCTATTTGTGCTGGTCACAATAATAGGTAGATCGCAGGCGCGGTCCTCGTTTTGACATTTGCAGGTTGCATTGTTTGCCCTGCTCTCCATACCAGTGAATGTCTGAGCTGTGTTTTGCTGGCTTGGTTCTGCCATGTGCTTGTCAGGCCTTCTTATCAGCTGCACATAGCTGTGCGCTTTATCTTCCTGTTTTTAGCAGTAAGTGTCTCAGATTTATATGCCACCGATGCTGAGACAAGGTTTGAAAGGGCTTGCTCTCTGGATAAGGGGCGACTTCAATACTTTTGTGCAATCGCGGCACCAGCGCTTTACCTTTAACCATGCTAAAAGTAAAGCGCAGGTGCCGTGATTCAGCAAAACTAAAGAAATAGATAGTGACGCTTCCGTGTTCTAATGTATAACTTTCTCTGGACTTAATATTATGTCCACACATATATTAATGTATTGGTTGCTGCCGAGGTGTTGAGGCAATTAATTGTACACAGTCATTGGCGCTTAAAATATCAACACAAGAAATACTACATAAACATATTTTTTTGGGGCCATATGTTTGGTTATACTGCGACAGAGTTAAAGAAAGGGAGAACTGCTTCCGGAGTATGGGCAGGTCTGCGATGTTTTGTCCGCCCTGGCGGTCACTACAGACCGCGCTCCAGCAGTCTTCACTATTGCAGCTCTCACTAAAAGTGAACCGAAACCGTGGTCTCTACTCTGCACTGTAAAAATAAAATCCTTCTTTTTGACACCCCATTCACGCTATTTGCCATTAAATGTCACAGTCCAGAGTAGAACATGAAGTAAGTTTGATTTGCTTAAGTGAGCAATCCTTGCATTTGACGGTTCACACCGGCCGCGAGCAGCACACTGCGTCTAGTGGTGCCGCAAGAGTGAGTACTACGGGCAATAATGCAAGCAAGAATATGGGGCCTTACGCCACAGTTTGCAAAAAAAAAATTAAAAATTATAAAGCCTTCAGACCACTGTGTCCGGGTGCTACTGTACCTGCGGCGCTATTGCAAGCTACGTCCCTAAATACCCCCTCTAGAAAGGTTTGGTGTGTGCGCTACCCCAGCAAGATAATAGTACAGCCGGTACTATCACATGGAGACGGGAGGAGTGTGCACATCCAGAACAACAAAGGAACAGCAATGAAAGTGAATCTACGTAATGTTAACACAGTCTATATAATGAGATCATTTTGCATTACAGTTACATCCATTTTCATTTAAAAATGAAAAAAATACTTCACTTACCTGATCACGTGGGACAGTTACTACGAGGAGGGAGAAGCAGTGAGAGGGGAAAGATGAGGGGAGACGGTGAAAGGTGAGCAATGGGGGAAGCAGGAAAGTAATGAAGAGGGACAACACTAGACGGAGTGGGGCTAGGAAACAACAAGGTAGAAACGTGTGGCAGAAAAAAATAAGAAAAAAAGAAAGTATCAAATCTAGAGGGCGGGAGGGGATCAGCAGTGAATGAATGACGGGGCGGAGAGGAGACTCTGAGGCAGAGCGATGGCTAAAGGCCGAGAGGAAAGTCAGAAGGCGAATGCGCACGTGCGTAACCGCACGCTTGAGGCCAGCAAAAGCCTTTGGTAGCACTTTGAAAACCCACTTACTAAATGTCTCGCCTGAGACAGCGCATGCGCTAGCTCAGGCGAGACCTAAAAAGTACACCTTTTGTGAATCTGCAAAAAGACCTGTTCATGAACATACGTATCGTAGTCAAGGTAATGAGCTGTTAACCCTATTGAGATATCAGCAAGGTTAGCAAAATACCACATGTTATGGCATATGATGAAGGTATGTGGTGATAAGTTACCTCCTCTGAAACTGATGAAGGTAAGTGGGCACTGACGTAGCAATCCTTTGTGTCAAGTGCCTGTGTGTATTCTTGCACTAATCTAGAATAAATGTTAGTAATCTTCTTGTTTGTAACTCACACGTGGACTTTCATTTTGTCTCTTCTAGTGTGTGTGTGTGTGTGTGTGTGTGTGTGGCGGGGGATGTTGTAGTTTCAGGAGTAGACCTAGACTTCTCTGTCTCTGGTGGCAAATTAATGTTGTTATAATCACTAATCCTGTTAATAAAAATGTAATACCCATGATAATCTTGCATCATTTTCTCTTTAAACAACACATGTTTGTCTGTAGTGAGAGTGTTTAAGCAAAATGTACAGCAATAATTCAAAAGTTCAGTTCAGTTCATCTCAAGCAGTTTCTTTTTGTAGTTGGGTTTGTTAAACAGTCTTTCTTTAAGCAGTTCTTTCAGCTTTTATTTACAACAATCTTTGTGTAGTCATCTGTAACCCTACTCCATCTTTCTCTAAATATGTTATCCCTACTCCTCTTCAGCAGCCTTGGGCGTAGGGGTGGGGGAGGGGGGGGGGGGTCTTCTTAAAAAAAATAAAAACGTTTTTTCAGTCTTTTGCTCTTTCTCAGTTAACTAAGTCTTTCAGAAATCTTTCAAAACAGCTTTTCACCCAACTTTGTTTTCAATTTGATATCGTGGGGGTTCAAGCAGTTCGGATCTCACAGGAAGCAAATTTTCCACTGCTCACTTAACACTTGTTTAGTGTAGTATATCCATTCAGGTGCAGAATACCTCCACCAAGGCCCTCTTGCTCTTTTCAACCTTTTTGTCTTTTGCTGATCTTCTTCTGTGTCACTTATACCACTTGACTCTGTTTCTTCTGCAGTTGGTGGTATGCTTTCCACTGAAATACTTTCTCTTAATTTCCTTTGACCATAATACTGTGGCCACTCAGCAGTGCGGGTCACTCTTCTCATTCCGGTACTTGTTCCTTCACCCGGCTCGTCTGGTTGTATTGGTGCTGTCTCAACAGTTCTCTCAGGTTGAGATCTTAACTCTTTTTCAGAGGCTTCAGTGCCACTTTGAGAAATCACAGGGACCTGGATTGGTGGGACTGTTTGTTGTTCTTCACCCCTATCTCGCGCTTGGTGTTGTACCTCTTGCTGTATTGCTCCTTGCAATTGTCCAACTTATGACGGTCCTGCTACTAGTGCTCTTCGGTCTGGTTTCATAGAATACGATTTCTTTGTATGGATTTCTTACTCTCTGGGTATGCGACGCATGTACTCAGTTTGGTATTCCGGCACCCTTAGCACTGTTCGTGATGAGGATCACCTGGTAGGTGCCTTTCTATCTCCGTTCCAGGCAAGAATCTCTAACGTGTTTCTTGACCAACAACCAGTCACCGGGACTGAGGTCGAGGCACTGTTCTCAAGGAGGATTTAAGGTGACAGCTTCAACCTGGTGAGAGACAGCCAATCCTTTGCAGTAGTCGAGTATCTCATCATCTGTGATATTCAAAAGTGCATTTGCAGGTACAGCAGGCAGTCTAATTGCGCACCATATCAAGTTTTCATGTGGGCACAACCCAAACTTCCTGTCAGGAATTTTTTGGAGACTCATCATCACCAAAGGTAAAGCATCTGTCCATTTTATTGATGTAGAAGCAGAAACTTTTGCCAATAAGGACTTAATGGTTCAAAAATGCCAGAAGCTTCAGGTCGATAACTACAGTGTAATTTCTGCTCAATTTGTAACGCTGCACAAATCATTCTAAGGACCTCATTATTAAAATGTGTCCCACGATTTGACTCCAGAGAAACCAGTCCTCAGTACCTTGGTATTAACTTCCTCAACAACAGTTTAGCTACAGTGAGTGTAATTTTTCTGTTGGGTAGGCTTCCACCCATCGAGAGAAAATGCATACTATAACCAGGACATATCGCAACCCATTATAAACAGTCATCTCGAAGTCCATTTACATCCTATTGAAGGGTCCACCTGTTCTCTCTCTGTGGCTTGGTGTTAGTGATGTTCATTTCCCTATTTTCATCTGTTGACATGTCGCACATCGATGCACAGTTCTTCTTCAAGCATTCTAAATGTGGGATTAAACCAATTATGTGTGAATATACTTACAATTGCATCTCTTCCTAAATGTGTTGAACCGTGGAAGTACGTGTCATTGGGAACAACAAACTGTGGCAATTCTGGTCATCCATCTGCTGACATTCAAATGTATTTGCATTTTTCTCATCCTGCTCTGATTCTATACTGCTTCTGAAACATCTTCCTGCAGTCTTTTAAGCTCTTCCTATGAATCGGCCACTAACAACATTGAGAAAACCGTGTCCTCTTCAGATTTATCCGAGTAATCCATGTTAAATGTGCAAGCCGCAAGTTAACAATTCCATGGAACTTCGTCAGGAAATCTGTTTCCAACAGTGACGTATACATTATCACTCCTGTAAACTGCACATTCAAGAACTGCAATTTTGGTGGTTTCTCCAATGATTTTCTCACATGTTCCCCATTTCGTATAGGGGTTCCAGATAAGAGGGATGTGGAATTCCTATAGCCCGACACCCAGGACATATTGTTTAGGGTCAAGGGCGACAAGTTTTAATGTGCATTTTGTTCTTGGGACAAGCAGGCCCAACTCCCTGCAGTACAAACCCTCTGGCAGCCAGTTTGCAGTACCCCATTAAGGATCAGGGAAGGGCACTGCCTGCAGTTAAGTTAATATTTGTGTGCATATGTTAATGCTGTTCAAACTTGAATTTATGGTTCATTAATTGAAAGCTTTTATTATTAGGGTGAGCGCTCTCAGTAAATGTAAGTTCTGAATGCACTACTGACAGTGGTTCCAGTATAAAAATGTGTACTAATGGTTTCAAAGTTTAGCAATATGAGGCTATGCATAATGTTCCCAGAATGCTCTCTGATTGGATGTAAATGTTTCCTGAAGCTTGAAAGCAAGATTAGTGATTTTTTGCTTTCAATATAAAATGTTACTAAAAAATGAAAGTAGGAAACTTTTTAGTTGCTAAACTACTGTAAAATTTCAGGAACCATTTCTTTGCAGCATCATTTAGTAAAATGTTTTGATGCATGCTAGTATTTCCCTCAAATATTCATATTAGAAAATCAGTGTAACCAGTTTCAATAACATTTTTGGAAACATTAAAAAAACAAGCATTGGCAAAGCCAATAGGTCTGAAATGGTGGTCAGCTTTTTAGTTTTGGCAATGCGTGACTTGTTTTTGCATGGTTTTTGTAAAACCTTATTGATGTGAGAGCTGCCGGACCCTCACCATTATAACAAACAGTGGCTAAAGCAAAAATTGTTATTGGTCTCAAAAAAGCACACACTGCCACATTAGTTACTGGCACTGAACAAAAATTATTTGTGTGCCGATATGCTCCTTGTGAAAGAGCAGAATGCTGGAGAGAGAGAGAAAATGAGAATACACAAAAGGTCATGGTTAACGTAAGACCAAATTAGGGACCCAATTATTAAAGTAAGTCTCAAAAGTGCACCCTTGGTATATGTCCTTGCATTAATGGCAGCAATATGGCTTACGTGAATTCACAAGAATTTACAGCAGTAGGGCAAGAGATAGTACTCCTAGAAAATATTTGTGAACTGCATTTTAGCATGAGCATATATGCATGTGTAGATTTGCTCATGCGAAAACCTGAGTGTTTGCAAGTTTATTTTCCTTCAACCAATTTATTCCCAACTCTGGAAGAAAGTTTACTTCTGCCATTGTCAGGAGTAAATTTACAACATTTCTCAGTATTGGAAAAGATTAGAGAAGAGTTGTTGAAAACCCTTAAAACATGCAAGTTAGTAGGTTTGCAGACTCAAAAGGACATTCCAACCCTGGAACTATTGTTTACCACTACCTTCAGTCCCAGTATGTAGATCTGCGGAAACGTAGCAACATAAAGGGATTGCTAGTATTCAAACCCTACTATGGTATGAGCCCTGGCATAATCAGAGAGGCTATATAAGACCTCTTACATAATGAGATTGCTGCCATTATCTTTCGCCGCACAACATGGCACCAAAGGGACAAGTGGATTTTTTTACAGGACAAGTAGATTTATGAAGCAACCTGCCCGATGGACAAGTAGGTATTTTAATAAATTCCACACCCCTGAGATAAGGTCATGAAGCCTCTGCCACCAGAACTGTCCAAAATCATGGACAATACCAAAGCCATATTGACTGTCTCGCTTAAGAGATCAAATGGAGTCCTGCAGTGCGGGACGTCCTGGGGCGAAGACCGGTCCTATCTGTGCCTGTCCGCAGCTGGACAAGGCTGGGCTGGACCCACTCTCATAGAGCCTGACCCTGGTAGTTCCTGTGGAGAAATCTAACTGGGATATCAGGTGAGAGCCTTTATATTCACCTTTTGATTTTGAAACTATAAGCAATCGTAAAGTTGCTGGTAGTGCTTTCATGCCCCGGCACTCAGTGACCATTGGGAGTATGCTTGACAGGACAGTTGGGATACTTTCAAATGAAATCGCCCTTGCGAAGCACAGCCTTTCTTTGGAGAATGGCCAAGCCATAAGCAATTTAGGTGGCTATCTGAACACAGCTATTAGCATCCTTGGCCTCTTGTACCGGAAGTTGGAACAGCACAACCCCACATCTGGAGTAAAGACCTTGAAGAAACTGTTACAAATGCAGATAAGGCGTTCGAGTTGTCCAGTCTACCCACTGCTCAGACCGTTACTCAGACCCACAGAGTTCTGGCAGCAAAGAGGAAAAGGCGTGCTGGAAAGGATACGATCACTAAACATAAGCGATCAAATCGACAAATTAGTCACCCGCAAGTCCTTCAAAGCCAGCTCTGGCCATGGGTCCAACCGCATACCCTGACCCAGTTAACTGAGACACTGGATCACCTACCACATGGCCCCCTGGACTGCACTGATTTGGATGAGAAACTGAGCTCACTTTTTGCAGAGAAGTTGCAGCCAACAATGGGCTGCCTCAATCACATTGAGAACACGATAACTGGCCTATTTGACAAACAAGGTGCAAGTAGTGATTGGAGCACCACTCCGCCTCAGGCCCAAACTATTTTATGTCAGTCGGGGACCAGTAATTCTCAGGCCAAAACTAAGTGTGTGTGGACTCTGACGCTCTTAAACGCATAGCTCCTGGCCCCTCCCGCCCACACTGAAGTCTGAGGGACATAGTCCTACCCCTGACTAGGCTCCACAAACAAAGTTCCCAAGTGCGGACAGGGAACTGCTTCTCACAAGCACAGCTTGCTGGAAAGGAAACGATCACTAGACGTAAGCAACCAACTCGACAAACTAGCCACCTGCTAGGCCATCAAATCCAGCTCTGGCCATGGGTCCAACCACATACCCTGGCCCAGTCAACTCAGACACTGGATCACCTGCTGCATGACCCCAAATGCTGCGCTGATTTGGTTGCGAAACTGAGCTCACTTTTTGCAGAGAAGTTGCAGCCAATAATGGACCATCTCAATCACATTGAGAACCTGATAACCGGCCTGGTTGACAAACAAGGTGCAAGTAGTGATAGGAGTGCCACAGGCCTAAACTATTTTATGTCAGTCGCGGACCAGTAATTCTCAGGCAAAAGCTAAGTGTGTGGCGACACCCTCTGTGACCAATTTTCATCCTGCATCCAACATGGCTTTTTAGCAGGGCGTGCTTTGCAACCAATGGACTTGAACCTCGCAGATACGGCTATGACAGCTGATACCTGGCAAAAAGAGCAAAACCCAACAATTGGAGGATTCCATGGGCGTGGCAATAATCCAAATGAGGATATACTGAATTTAACACCACCAGCCTGCCAATATGTCATAATCTGCGCTGGAGTGCTTCCTCTCACTTCTGAGCACCAAGAAACAGCGGGGTCAACTCCACATTAAAACTGGTTGCTGGTTAAATAAGCATAAACGTTTTAAGGTGGGGTGTTTAAACGAGGTCATCATGTTTGGAAGAGTGAGTTGAGTAGGGAAATCAAAAAAGGTTATTGAGGGCGATTGCTTAGTGATGAACTTTTGAAATTCCTCGTGTCCAGAAAATAGTGAGTATGAAGGAATCCAGTTTCTTTATTGAATCTAGTATCACTGCACTTCCCCTCAGCGATTTTTATCAGCCAGCTCTGTCCCTTCCACATACATTTGCTCCCCCAGACTAGATGACTCTGATCACCAGTACAAACATGCTTGCTTCCCTGAGTGGTTTCGGGATATAAATAACCGACAGGAGAGTCAACAGCTTGTCAGGTTAGATTGCCCACTGACGCAGGGTATTTATCAAAACCCAGTGTTATCTGTCTCTCCCATCACCCGGTTGCTTTATGCGATACTACAGTAAGATATTTGTCTTGGGACATTGCATGGCTTCAAACCAAGATTAACTTGCCCAAATGGCTAACCTTTATAAAGGTATAGATGTCCTCATGTTCCAAGACACCTGGGATATATTACCTTCAGTGGTTGACGGCTTTCAGTGTTTTAGTATCCCTGCCACACCATCTTTCCATTGTCGTGCATAAGGGGGCTTAGCTGTTTGGGTGAACATAGCCCATGGGGGGGGTGGGTGTACATAAACTTGAGGTGCAAAATAGAGATTTTCAGGTTGTACACCGTAAGTATCTCAGTGGCCTTTATTTAGTGAATCTTTACAACAATATCATCACCAATATCCCGAACCCCAAATTTCCAGTGTTGTTTGAATATATCAACACACTGCTAGATAAAAGTACCACGACTGGGCAGACAGCTCATCTCTGTCTTGCAGGAGATTTTAATGCGAAACTACCCAGTATACGCCTTATACCGATATACAATCCCTGGTAATTGCTGGTCCTAGGAGTCAAACTTTTTGTGGCCTACCTTGCCTGATTTGATTGAATAAATGTAATCGAAGTAGCAGTAACAAGTGACTCTGCACTCCACACTTACATAGGTGTAGGCAGCCCCTCCACAATAGACTACACTTTCATTACAAGTAATCTTGTAGATATACTTCTTTATGGGACAGTTATTGCATGCAACTATAGTGACCACAATTCTATTGAGGTAGCTCTCACTATAGCTATGAAGGAGCACTTAAGGGTGGACATAGGTGCTAGCAATCTCCAGCCATCTACAGACAATTTTTGGGTGGTATGGAGATTGCGCAATCTAATTTCTTAATGCAATAGTAAGGGAAAACATGGCGCTGGTGGAATTGTGTTTAGCGGGAGATGATGCTGTCCAACAGGTAGTTCAAGCATTCAATGACCTATGCCTAAATATCAGGAAAGTACTTCTAAAGCCTTCCCGCCCTGTAGTCACATCCCCCAGATTGTTCAATCATGACTGCTCAGTGGCGAATTGTAAACTGCGACAGGCCCTTGCCCTCGTTGCCTGTCTCATGGTCTACCTCTATTATAGTCCCCATTGTTAAAAAACGGAGATCGGTCCCAACCTGGTTCCTATAGTACTATATCATTGATCAATACCACTTTCTAAGTCCTGGGGCGGGTCATATATAACAGAATTAAGGAGTGGATACAAGCTGATTCACTCTTATACCCATGCCAGTATGGATTTAGAAATAAAGTGGGGACAATTAAGCAGTGCCTAGATCGGAACTTGTTGCTCAGCAAATACACTGTTGCAAAACAAGCACCACTTTATCTGGTGTTTATTGATTTGTCGTCAGCTTTTGCCTGTGTGAATCACTCTAAGCTTTGGCAGATGCTTATACTACGTGGGTTGGATAAAACACTTGTGCAGTTTTTGGCCAATTTGCACACTGATATGAAGGCTAGAATTACAATCCGCAAACAAGAGAGATGTCTGGTGACTTCGATGTCTGTTGAGGCATGAGACATGGGTGTGTGTTGGCCCCTCTTTTATTTATTTTATATATAAATGAATTCCACCCCTTTTTAACTCCCATCACCCCTGATGTTCCCAAAATCAAAGGAATGCTGTTACCTTCTCTTTTATACGCGGATGACTCGGTGCTGATGGCACGCACCTCAAATGCCCTGCGTCTCCTGGTACTTGGTTTTGTGGATTTCATGGCCATGTTAGATTTACTGACAAATTTTACCAAATCACATATTATGGCTTTCGGCCCCAAGGCATAAACAGTTTTCCAACCTCTCAGTTGGTAGTAATTGATTGAGCAGCATCACTTTGTCTGCTAGTGGGTCCTGGGTACCTAATATTGTGCAGCGCATAGCAAAAATGTCAAGTGCAATTGGCTTGTTATGCAGTGTCCCCCAACCAATAGGTAGTGGTTCACTCACTCCGTTATTGCAAATCTACAAGTCTCATTGCATTTCCGCATGCCTTCAAAGTTTGGAGGATTTCAAAATGTGGGGCTAATCTTTTTCTTAGGAGACTCCTCTCTGTTTCCATCTCATCTACCAGCTTTATTTGCCATGAAGAGGTCGTTCTGCCTTCCTTGGAAGATCTTAGTAGCGCCCGGCCGGCGCTATTTTGGTTAGCAATATGGAAAAATGATGAGGCTAGTCTATCAAGGGATATTGATCTGGATTGCCTTACATGTGATAGAGGCATGCACATCCATTGGTTCGCTTATGTCAAACCTGAATAACCAGTATCAGCCTGCAGCGAGCTTTTGAGGAGCCTGAAAGTTGTAACGCCTTAAGCAAAAATATGTTCAGCCAGCTCTGTAGAACCATGAGTATTGTCGCGGAACTAACAGGGAAGAGAGCAAATCAACCGTTGTAGCTTATTAGAGCAGGATTTTGCTGAATAGCTCCACTAGCTACTTGTGGTGTGCGCATGGGCGCTGGGAATGCTCCTTATTATTTTGTGTTAGGGCAGGCACAAGTATGTTTTTGATATGTTTCCCCTTAGGCTATAGGAACACTTAGATTAAACCTTTGTGTCCCTGTGATGGTAATTAAGTGAATCGATGTTGCACTTTACATTTCTTTTTGTAAATTCTATGTAAGATACACAAAGTATTTTTTAATCCTGCTTTTAAAGAAGAAATGTCCAGACATCAGGCATTTTAAACCAGCTTTATTTATTTATTAAAGTTGTATAATTATGAAACCATTATGTATGTTGGCTCATTTTTTAAATCTGCAGTATAGTCTCGTAGCACTATGCTTTTTTTTTTTTTACTTATCCTGCTAACCTCCTCTGTTTTTATTCGAGGGATGCATCTGGAATGCTGCTATGTATATTATTCTTACGTGTTGATTTGTTTTTTACACCAGGTGGCTTCATTGTATCGCTAATCAAGCTGCTGATGTAACATGGGGATGCTGTTTGTATGCTGCTAATTATATTGTTTTTATTCTGCGGTATTGCAACTTATATATATTGTTTTAATTGTATAGACTGCTATGCAACTTTTTAGGATGTTTGCTTCCTCTCAATAAAGACTCTTTGATGATGACTGTCTATTATTATAGTCGCACTCAATTGGGTTGTTCAACTGCAAGCTCTTGTAAGGGCGATTAATTCTGCAACTTGTGCTGAAGTCACACCTCCAAGCCAGGAAGCCGCTACAATTTCCCGAATTCTACAGACAGCATAAGTTGCTCTCAGGGTACTGTCATTGTTTTTCAAACATGAGCCATCAACAAAGATTACATACGTTTTTATGTCTAGCTTTGGTGCATACGTTTGTGACATATAGACAGTCATGCTCAACTTCATCTCCATTTGCAGGTAGCAATGTGGATGGATTTAGAATTTAGCAACGCTTTAACATGTTGTACACTGCCAATATCTGTTGTTCGTACTTGGTAAGCCTACTATTAGTCATGTACTGGATTTTTGTAATGGTGAGAAACTTTTCAACTGAGTGAGGGACTGTTGGACTTGGCCCTTTTTGCAGGGTCATCCCTGAACTTTTTCCCTTCCTCCTTTTCTGACCTGTTGTTGGCTGTTTTATGACTCTGGGCACTTTATCACTGCTGATCAGTGCTAAAGTGCATATGCTCTCCCTATTGTAAATTGATGATGAATTTGTGATTCCATGATTGGCTGGTTTGGTTTACCTGTCAGACCCTAGTACAATGCACCAGGAGTGCCCAGGGCTTGTAAATCTAAATACTGCTGGTGGGCTTGCAGCACTGGTTGTGCCACCTACAGAAGCAGCCTGTAAAAGTGTGTCTAAGGTCTGCCATTGCAGAGCATGCGTGCAGTCTGGTACTGTCATGCTGACTGGGCAAGTGCACCCACTTGCCAGTCCCTAAACCTTCCCTTTTCTTCATATCCGACACCCCTATGGTAGGCCCAAGGGCAGGGTGCATTGTAAGGATAAGGTAGGACATGCCCTGGTGTGTGTGGCATGTTCTAATAGTGAATTACACCATTTTCGTTTTTCACTATTGCAAGGCTACCTGTTCTTCATAGGCCAGAATGGGCAGCTTGATTATTACAACTTATAATCCTAACTGACTCGGGGGAAAATGGTAGAAATTCGAGTTTAGTATGCCTGAACTCAGAATGATAAAATACATATTTTAGTGAAGTTGGTTTTAACATTCTGTGTTTGAAAATACCACTTTTAGAAAGTAGGTATTTTCTTGTCTAACCATCCAAACCTGCCTCTGCTAGGCTGTGTATTCCTTGTCTGGAGTTTGAGTGACAGGGGCTGGGTAATTCCCAGAGACAGGGTGAGTCAGCACAGGGCTGAATAGAGAGATCTGCATCTAGATGGGTGGGAGGAGTTGCACATGAGACCTGAATAGGGCTGTGCTTTCCCTCCACAATGCTGGCTCCACCTCCTGTGGTGCGTCTGATGTCTCTGCCCTGCACTGTGAAAGGAAAGAAGGAGTCCTGTAAACAAAGTGCTCCAGGACTGACCAGAACTGGTTTGGACTAGGCAAAGGCCTCTATGACTTCAGAGAACAAAGAGAAACTGGGTATAAATATTGGGACCCAAAAACTTTAGATCACTTTGGGAAAACAAGAAGAAACCTCTGCTGAGGAGAGGAACCAAGAAGAAACTGAGGAGAGACTATCCCTGAAACTGGGGGATTGGCCTGCAGGGGTTGCCTACTGCCAAAGAGAGGAGAAAGGAACTTTGTGTGTACTTTTGCTCAACTTGTGAAGGATCTCCAAGGGCTTGGAAAAGAGCTTGCCTCCTGCTGAAGTCTCAGGAACAACAGACTTCAACCACCAGCTCCCCAGAGTTCTTTGGACGTGCCTCCTGCTATTTTGGGGCCTTCTGAGGGACTGCGTGTCGCAAGGAGCTGGAAGCACGACTCAAGAAGGAGAAGCGTGCCGCCGTCGGAGCTGTTGTCGTCGCATCGCGTAAAGTGTGTGTCGCCGCTGCAGCTGTCGCATCGAGCGGAAGTATCTCGCATCATCGAAGAAGTGGCTCGCAACGCCGAAGAAGTGTGTCGCCATCGTAGCTGACGCATTGCACCGCATCAAGAGAAGTCTCGCATCGAGGAAGAAGCGTGTCGCCATCGTAGCCTACTCACTGCACCGCATCAAGAAAAGCACCTCGCACGCACGGAGAAGCGTGCCGTCGTCGGAGCTGTTGCCGTCGCATCGCGTAAAGTGTGTCGCCGCTGCAAGCTGTCGCATCAAGCGGAAGCGTCTCGCAACGTCGGAGAAGAGTGTCGCCGCCAAAGCCGCTGTCGTCACATCGCGTAGTGGTGTTGCCGCTGCAGCTGACGCATCGAATCAAGTCTTCTTGCAACATCGGAGAAGTGTGCCACATCTGGAAGATCTTCACGTCTATTTCTTTGCACCAAACTTTCATCGCATCAACATCGTTGCAGCACTTTCGTTGCCCTGCAATCTAAAAGGTACATTTACTTAAAGTGTCGCATTTAAGAACTAAAGAGAACTAAGCTAAATTCTACGATCTTAAAATAACAGTATTGTGGATTTTTGTCGTTTAATGGTCTTGTGGTAAATCTATATAAAGAATACTTATTTTTTATATAAAACCTGTGTGGTGTCCATCTGTAGTGTTGTCACCTGTGTTAGACCTGTCAGCCCTTTGGGTGGTCCCTCCTCATCATTATTTATTTTGTCCTACTTTTGCCTCAAACCCTGTTATAATTTTTCCTTTTTGGGAACCACCAGACTTTTTAGTGTTGATGCAGGGTCAGGGAGCCATTTTCCCTACCCCTGGAACTTCTGTCTGAGGGCCTGAGACACAAAATGGTGGCTACCTGTGTAATCACCAGAACCAACTGGAGGTTTCTAGAACCTTCTGTAACATTCTAGAACCCTGTGACAGTGGGAGGCAGTTTAGAATGTTGGGAGGCCATCTCAGAGTGGCAGTTGGCAACTGACTGGAGAAGAGAGAGGACAGAGATAGAAGGAGGTCGGAGTAAGGCAGCAGAGGTGGAAACCAGTGCTTGGAGTGGGGTCCAGAAACCCACCCTTGATGCTAGTCTCTACTGACCAAGCCCAACCTAAAGCCCTGTGTGGGATCAAGACCAGAAGAACCATCTTAAAGGACTGAATATTTTGAACAGGCCTTAAAGAAGAAGAACAGCAAGCTCCTGACCTGTTCAGCAGTGTCCTCCTGGAGTCCTGACGTCGAGAAGCCTGGAGACCTGGGGCCGGAGGTAGAGAAGCGGCGCTGACAGAAAGCAGACGTCGTACCCGGAGCCGCCAGAGGTCGAGTGAGGGCGCCGACGGAGGTCGTGGAGAGGCACCGGAGGTCGAGTAAGGAGTCACCCGAGGTCGAGTGAGGGCGCCGACGGAAGTCGTGGAGAGGCGCCGGAGGTCGAGTCGGGAATCACCCGAGGTCGAGTGAGGGCGTCGACGGGGGAGTGAAGTCCGCCCACCGGAGTCGCCGGAGACTGAGGTGAAGCGCGCCGGAGGTCGGGAGTGGAGATCGCACTCCGGAGACTGAGGTGAAGCGCGCCGGAGGTCGGGAGTGGAGATCGCACTCCGGAGACACCAGGAAGTGGGGAGTCCGAGTCCCTGCGACGCCGGAAGGCGACATTGAGCCGAGGCCGTCCAGCGACATCGAGCCGAGGCCGCCCAGCGACATCGAGCCGAGGCCGCCCAGCGACATCGAGCCGAGGCCGCCCAGCGACATCGAGTCGAGACCGCCCAGCGACATCGAGTCGAGGCTGCCCAACGACATCGATCCGGAGCCGCCTCACGGCGTCGACACGGTGCCGAGCGGAGCCGATCATCTTGTAAAGGACAGTAAGTGGTAGAGGGGACGTCTGAGGCCCCGTGGAGCCCTAAAAGACCATTCTAGGGGCTAAAAGGGTGTTAGAACCAGCCTGGGAGTGCCAGGGGTGAACTGAGACTGGTACAGTGACCTCCATAAAGGGTTGTGTGGTTTGGAGGGCCAGATCTTTAGGTTACTTCTGTTCTGCCTCAGCTTAGGCCCCAGCCTTGATCAATCTAGGTGGGACACCCCCATGCCAACCAAGAGTCCTTAAGTTGTGTATGGGCAAAGTAAGGCCAAGTGACCTCATGAAAATGATTTGAACTGTAACTGTCATTGATTGTTTTACCTTATTTATTGAGGTGCTTTATTTATTGTCATCCACTAATTTATTCCTGCACTATATTTATTGTCTGTATTTATTTGCCATCTGTATTTATTGCACATCTATTTATTCTTTGTGTAATGATGACCTGAACCTATTTATTGAAAGTCCAATGTAGTATTATTTATTTGACCTGCTCTTTTAAAGGAAAATCTTATTGTATTGTATTTATGTTATGAAACCTGCAACTAAGAGAAAATAAGATAAAGACATATATATTTTCAACTTGACTTGCATTATTTTTACTGTGTAGTGTCTTTTTTGGAACGGATGAACGCATGGTTATTGTGAGGGTGTGACGTACGCTTAGCACGGTGCCTGACCCCAACCGCTCGAGCCAAGCTACCATTGTGCTGGGAACCTGGTGACTGCTAACCCGGTTGCCCGGTTTCCAACAACCTGATTACTGTATGTGTTCACAAATGCTTTACACACTGCCTCTGAGATAAGCCTGTCTTCTCGTGCCAATTTACCAAGGGGGTGAGCAGGGGTTATTTTAGGAGCGTACCCCCTTACCCTGACAAGAGGCGAGGGTCCCTATTTGTCACAAGTGCATACCTGTGCCAACTAGAGACCCCCAAGTCTAACAGGGACCATACAGTTTAATGGTATTCTATCACTATGTTCTCACTTCTCTCGATGTTCATTCTGACCGCAGCTACTGATTTAAGGCAGCCAGGTAGTCCTGTGTCTACAGGGTCAAGAGAAGCCCAACAATAAGCCACAGGTCTTTTTGCATCTCCATGCAGCTAAGTAAGCACTGAGAGACGGCACAGTCCTTTCCTGTATCTACAAAACAATGTAAACATCTTACTGTAATCAGGCATTCCTAGTGCTGGGGCACGACGGAGACTTTCAGCTCTAGGAAAGTTTCTAAGCACTTGTCGTCCCATGGATGCAGATCATGCACATGTTTGTGTGCCAGCCTCAGTAAATTTTTATTTTTTATTTACTTGAGTTTTATAGATCGCTGGCTAGACCTGAAGGTATCAGAGCGCTTTACATGAGGATAGTTACATAGGTTACAAGTTACACATTTTTACAGAAGATACATCAGTAACAAGTTACATCAGTAGGTTTGTGGTGAGTAGAAGGGTAAGGGGGTAATGTAAAAGGGTAAGGGGGTAATGTAAAATGGTAACGGGGAGGGAGATAAAGCGGAGAGACGAAGGAAAGTCTGCCCAATGTCCGGCTGGGTAGGTGACAGCTGAGGAGGAAGTTCATAGCTCATCTCCTCTATAGCTATAAAAGTAGCTCCACCGGACATCGGTCAAAAAGTTAAGTCTCTACGGTCGTTTCAGGATTCACAGGTTCCATGTCATGATGGGCAAGCCGGATGGGGGTGGCGGGTGGGGGAAATGAGCGAGGTCTGGTCGGTGTCCACTATGGGAGCTGTCGTATTCATACCATCTGTGCGGCGTGGCCGGCGTCCACCGCTACTCTTCTCTCCTGCTGACCTGATATTGAGTGTTTTCCCTCGGGGTACGGCCTCATCGATTTGTTGGGCTACAGTCCGAAATGCATCAGGCACCATTTTAGGGTCAGTCAGTCAGGCTCGGGCGTTCCCTACAGCCTTTCCTGCAGTGAAAGCCGGTTTCCACAGGGGCAGAGCCCCCACCCTCAGCCAAGAGGTAAGTGTCGAAGTTACGGACTGTATATGATCATTGCTTTTACCATCTTTCCCGGTAAATTGCTGAGACTCTAAAGTGAAAACTGAAAATCTGGGCCTCCACTGGGACTAAATATTGCTTCTCAGATGCCATCTTAGAGTCAGGCAAATGCAATCACCAGATTAGTTACTACTTCGCAGCCCTTGTGTGCACATAAAAGGGTAGAGATTTAGCTGGTCTTCCTTGTACCCCAGTTGTATAGGAAGGACCCCTATTCAACCGCTCCATGCCCCCCTTACTGGTAAGCCTCGGTCTCATTCCGACCGCACTCGCCCGCTTCGTATCTCCATACAGATCATGAAGGGAAAAGGCCAATTAGTGATGGTGCAGGAGGAAGCCTCCTGGTCAGTTTTTAAGGTGTGGCGGCCACAGAAATGGAGGACCGATCAAGGGGTGCACAGCACCAGCATCCGCCGATCCCTCCGCTTAGGAACTTGGGCCCATACACGAGGCCTCCGTGTAGTGAAAGAATTGCCTGGCCGGCGCCATCTTAGAGTCAGGCATTAGTCAATGGGTGTCTTACAGGTAGTCTGTCCAGCCCCAGGCTTCTCTGTCAGCGAGTGTCCACGCCTCAAAACGTAGCATGCCGGGCCCCTGCCCTTGTCACCTCTTCCCCCTTCTCCTCACCGGGTGCATCGCCTGAACGCCAAATTCTCACTCGCGCTGTCTGGAGGGAGGGGGGGTGGCGGGGAGGGCTCTCTATGGTATCAGCGTGCTCGGGTTGCAGTCACATAACATCACCTCCGCTCCCCTCAGAACGGGTCGCGGACACCTCATGGAGCGAGAGCCACAGGCTCTCTTAATTTACTCCTTCAGTCCGACCGCGAGCCTCACCTCTATCCTCCGATCCGCTATTCCGTGGCGGCCGCCAGGTTTAGCAACTAGGGAAAAGTTTGGTATCCACCGTCTACAGAAGCCTTACATTTCCAAAAACATTCTGACTTATCTGTGTTCTGTGCGGGTTCATTTGTAGGATGGTCTCAACTCTCTCTGTGGCACTTTTCTTGCGACTCTCTCAATGGTCTGTTCTAAATATTGGATGACTTTCTGGCAGTATTGCAGCTTGCCTGGAGACACTTGGTGTCCGTTCTCAGCCAGGTGATTTAAATCTGCATTGTATCCTGTTTATAAGCTTCTTATGTATGTGATGCCACAAGAAGTCATCAATGTATTATGCGACAAGTGAACTGCAGAGATTCAAGATTATTTTCAAGATCTGGTTGAAAACGGACAAGCTCTCTGTATACCTCTGCGGAACTTAACACCATGCCAACTCTCGAACACGAATGAGAACAAGAACTGGCTGTCTTCATGCAATGGAACAGAGAAGAAAGCTTAACACAAGTTCACAACAGTAAACCATTCTGTTGAGCACAGAATTTGGAAAAGTATAGTGGCTGGATTCTGTACCATGGGACAACATAGAACAAGAATGCTTTTGGGGGTCCTGCACAATCCGATATTTTTTAATAACCAGATGTTATTGAGTTTAATATCATGACGTATCATTCACTACAGTACATACATTATTACTCTGTTAGTTCGTGGACAGAGTGCTGAAACAGTATAATTACATTGAACATCATTCTTTGTTACATTGGAAGCCCATGGTATGCCACTCACCCTCTATCTTATCATGTTTTTGGGCGCACCCCCAGGCCTCATATGTTGGTTTTTCCTGGCACGCACACCAGTCAACCTGACTCCTCCAAACCACCAGTGAAGGGGGGGCTTGTGTCGTTACCAATGGCAGGCAATATACCTTTTGGCCACTAAGCATACCACACCTATGAAGGTCTTTCAAGAGCGTGGCCCTCCAACTCCCTTCAGAAGACCCAGTAGTGCAACCCAGAGACTCAAATCAAAGGCGCGGCCCAGCACCTCAGAAATTCACCCCTCTCCAAAAGGAGCACAAGGCTGGGCAAGACCAAGCTACATGAAAGAAGTCAGCGCTGGGGAATGAGCACAGTGCACACGTGGTCTAAGCCACAAGGCCCATCCGCTGTAGCCATTGGGGAGACCGATACATTGTGTGAAGACAATTTATTTGGCTCATCCGCAGTTAGGAGGAGATCACCACTTCTCTCAGAGCCAAGCATGCCTCCCTCCAGTCATCATTCAGCCCACCCTCCCAGCCCTCTTCTTTCTTCTGGAGAAGAAGGTAGTCATCTGGTGCATTAATGATCAGTGAGCGATAAATCGCCGATATGGCTCCCTTGCCTAAGCTCCCCAACAGGAATTTTGCCTTAAGGGGACTTTATTCGGAGACCTGGGTATCTATCGGTAGATTAACTCACAGGGCACGGCGCAGTTGGAGATATCGAAAGAATCGAGTATGGTATAATGTATATTAGTTTCACAGTTCTTGAAAGGACATCAGGGTTTCCCCCTCTGTGGATGTCTCCTTAGTACGTGATCCCTATTTGCTCCCACCATGCGAATCCCATAGGGGTAGGTCTGAGACTTCCGCTGTTCTAACAGCGGATCTGGTAGCACCGGTGTCGATCAATAATGACACTTGGTGGCCATTAACGTTTTCTTCTATAAATTTTCCACTCTGGTTAATCTCCAAGTCTGTGCCAATCACACAATCTTTCTCCCATCTCAGGCACCATCATTTGTAGTTGTCAGTGCCAAAACTGCCATTAAGAACTGTTGAAATGGGTACTGATTCTGAAATCGATTTGAATTTGCTTTGGGCATCTGATTCATATTGAATTTAGGATTCCCCATGTTTTATAGGACCATCTGGGCTTGCAGAACCTGCATCATTGAAACATGTTTCTGCATTGGCACTTGCATCTGCTGAACCGGTACATTCTGCATCTGATTACCTTCTTGCATTTGACCATTTCCACTGATTCCATCCGGATTAAGTCTACACTCCCTCTTCCAGTGTCTGATTTTATTACAAAGGTGACAAGGGGTCATTTTCTTCACTGTTGCAACTTCTACACCAGAATTCGGATCAACTGGAACACCTCTACCCTGTGAAATACCAAAACCGTCCTAAACATTTTGAGTCTGCATTCCAATAACTTGCATTCCACTCTGATTTCTTGCAAATTATGGATTCTGAAAACCTTTCTGAGCAAACTTCGTCTGGGCGAATATGGATTTCTGTAGAAGTTCTTTTGTGCTTCATCTCATGATTATCACTGCAATACTTTTGCATATCTCAATCTCATCCAATGATTTTGTGTGTGCCAGCAAACCACACTCTGTTGTATGTGCATACCGATCTATGGTCTCAATCAATAACCAACTGAGCCGCAAAAAATCACACGTCACGCGGCTCAGGATATTCCCTTCCACTGTGTTGTTGAAACACTCGATAGAACTGTTCACAGTAATCATGCATGGATTCTTTTGGCTCCTGTGAGGTTCTTTTAATATTTGCCCAATCAATATCCTTAGGAGGAACCTTTCTTTCCAGAAATGTAATTACTGCGGGTGGCATGGACACATCAGCATCCAAGATGGCAGCTCGATGCTGAAGCTCCGGCCCGATTTCCCAACATACTAGATTAATGCCCTCCAAGATGCATCAATACCCATCGGCGACTTAGCACCATCTTCGAAAATGGGAGCTACACACCCAATAATAAGATATCTCAAAAATAGAGTGGGGGTCTAGGGGATACAAGTTTAAAGACTCAAACAGTAAATCCCCAATTCTACATATCAAACAAAGAAAAACTGAGTCTAAAAAAATCAAATGACCTTAAGAAATGCTACACCACAGATACTGCAACAAAATGAATGTTCATACCAAAATATCACACTGGATACATGTATGCATTAAAGATCTATATATGCATAAAAGGTTCCCATCACCCACTAGAAGTGGCTCGCTTCATCATTTGGGAAACCAGGGACTTATCAGAGAACCATCCACCACCAAATGAACGTGGATAAAGGTTCAGAGTTTTCCCAGACGCAACTATGGATATGTTGCTTCAATGGAAGGAACCAATCTACAAAATGGTATAGGGTGATGTGTGCAGTGCCAGTGAAATGAGTGTGATTAATAAAATTGGAAAACAAGGCACAAAGAAATTTTATTTGAGTGCTGCCTTGATGCCAAATTAAAACAGTGCTGTGACAGTTTAAACAAATAACTGTGTTGGACCTGGTCTACATGTTTCAGCTTATGGGTAGATTATACCCCAGCTTTCGTCAGGACCATGACAAGCTACTGCATATTATACGTGAAAAAACAGGTAAATCATACAACCTGAACCTGTGATAGGTATAGGAGAAATTACCTGTGGGAGTGGAAACAAACAGTGAGAAGTAAACGGAAAAAGTGCAGCGATATATTATAGGTCACAAGACGCATAAAAAATTTTTTTATTCAATTATGCAAGATACATATTAGTATAAGCACCACATCAAATGGTTGAGATGCTCGTTATTTGTCACTTACCCAAAAAATTCTGGGTATGCGCCTCGCCTCACCTGGCAACTGCTCAGGCTTAAGGAGGCACCGCTCTAAGAAATAAATGAAAGGTATAGTCGAAAGTTATGAGTCAAACAATACCTAAAAATTAAAAACGCTTATCCTTAAAACCAAAGTAGGGAAAACTGGGAGTCAAACTATCGAGAAGAAACTGTGTGAGCGTAATGTCCAAACATTCATGATGGTTCTTTTATGACAATAACACCCACATTAGCACTGTTGGACCGTGCTACAAAAGGTATCTATAGTAATAGGAGCATATAGTATATGAACCTCATTGCTCATGTGTACAATGTCATCTCTCATGTTTGTAGAGGAAGCAAGATATCTAGCTGGATATTATAGCATTATAGCATGTTAGACTATAATTACAATAATAATATAGTCATCAAACTTATGACATAGAACTCAATTTACTGCCAGTCAAGTAACCTTTCTCAGAAACTGCATCTTAAGTGGAGGCGACTATATCTGCCCCGTGGTCGATTTAGCAATAGCAAATAGTCGAACAAAAGGCATGTTTAATTTAGAACAGAGGTCCATTGTTTATAAAGTGTGCGCATCAGGTCTTACCTATCCGTCGGTACCTCGAACGGCTGCCGAGCCAGAAGGGGAGGTACTCGATCATGATGATGTTGACCCTTTATAGAACGGGGACCCGTGATGTCGGTTCGACGTGGAGAGGAGGCGCAGAGTGATGACGTAAAGACGTCGTTACGTGTGGCCCAAGTTATCATGGGAATTGTAGTCATTCCTATCCAGTATGCAGATGACCAATCAGGTAGTTTTAAGTCATGCGTAAACATTGCGGGTAGGCCAGAATGGTATTGATGGCATACCAATGCAATTATTTATTATGTTATGGCCCAAAAATAGATCGTAATAAAGGTCAAAATTAGAATGAGGACTCAAATTCGAGAGCATTTTAATTCACAAGAATAGAAAACAACTTCCAAGTTATATGAATCGCCATCCACTAGAGAGTTGTACTACTTTCAATTAATTATGTCCATGGTAATAGATCATTTGCTCAATGGACACCGCTTCAACCATTTAAGCTCTCACTTTATAAACAATGGACCTCTGTTTTAAATTAAACATGCCTTTTGTTCGACTATTTGCTATTGCTAAATCGACCACGGGGCAGATATAGTCACCTCCACTTAAGATACAGTTTCTGAGAAAGGTTACTTGACTGGCAGTAAATTGAGTTCTATGTCATAAGTTTGTTGACTATATTATACTTATAGTCTAACATGCTATAATATCCAGCTAGATATCTTGCTTCCTCTACAAACATGAGAGATGACATTGTACACATGAGCAATGAGGTTCATATACTATATGCTCCTATTACTATAGATACCTTTTGTAGCACGGTCCAACAGTGCTAATGTGGGTGTTCTTGTCATAAAAGAACCATCATGAATGTTTGGACATTACACTCACACAGTTTCTTCTCGATAGTTTGACTCCCAGTTTTCCCTACTTTGGTTTTAAGGATAAGCGTTTTTCATTTTTAGGTATTGTTTGACTCATAACTTTCGACTATACCTTTCATTTATTTCTTAGTGCGGTGCCTCCTTAAGCCTGAGCAGTTGCCAGGTGAGGCGCATACCCAGAATTTTTTGGGTAAGTGACAAATAACGAGCATCTCAACCATTTGATGTGGTGCTTATACTAATATGTATCTTGCATAATTGAATAAAAAAAAAATTTATGCGTCTTGTGACCTATAATATATCGCTGCACTTTTTCCGTTTACTTCTCACTGTGTTTGTTTCCACTCCCACAGGTAATTTCTCCTATACCTATCACAGGTTCAGGTTGTATGATTTACCTGTTTTTTCACGTATAATATGCAGTAGCTTGTCATGGTCCTGACGAAAGCTGGGGTATAATCTACCCATAAGCTGAAACATGTAGATGTTCACGATCTCTGCTTGTTCTCCGCTTGTAGGCGAACAAGCAGAGATCGTGAACATCTTTTTGGAGGACAAATCTAGAACCAGCTTTCCCACACAAGCAAACACACAGAAGGATCATAACCTGCATGCTTGGTTGAACTCTTCATAGCCACAAGTATCCGACTCTGCCCAGGACCGCAATAATAGCTAGAACTATAGGAACCAACCGGCTTAAGTTCTTTAAGTCAAAAAGTATCGGACAAATGATTATTGTCATGCCAAATAGGCTTTTTGGATTGCTTTCAAATTCCTTGCAGTGTTATTTGACATGTTATGAAGTCACTGTATAAATGTAAATACATGTCACTGTTTTATGTATAAAATAAGTGTATGATTGAGTAGTGTTCATCTAGCCAAAAAACTGACAAGTAAAAGAAAAAATAGTCTTTCAGATCGCAGTCATTAAACAGACTAGCCGATAAAACAAATGTTGTGATCAATGGTGTCAGAGGCAAAATGTATGTTGTAAAAAGTTAGTCCAGATTCCAGCCTCTGTTACACCACATTGAATCTTCCCCCAATTTCATATCCCTGCTTGAGGATGGAGCACGAGCCACAGATAACAGCAAAGTACTTGCCGAACTCCTACTCTGCAACTCATGTTTATATACCTCCCGGTATTCAGGAGAATTTAGAGATGGGACAGACTACCTCTCGGAGATAGCTATAGTCTGGCTTTCAACCCAGCAGCAGTGCCTCAGCGAACCAATTTCTGAGGAGGAGGTGGTTAGTGCTATGGACTCCCTGGAAGGGTCCAAGGCACCCGGACTGGATGGTTTAATGGGCTTTTTCAACAAAGCCTACAAGTACCTCCTTGTGCCCCATTTACTGGCCATGAACGCTAAGTCACTCGACGTCAAAGTTTTGCCTCCCGCTCTCCGCAAAGCAGTGATCACGCTCCTTTTCAAGCCCAGTAAGGACCAGTTATGCTGCCAATCGTATAGGCTACTTTCATTGTTGAATTTCGGCAATAAGATCTTAGCCAAAATACTCGCGACCCGACTTTCCATCCTGCTGGAAACCATGATCTAGCCTTTGTAGTCTGGACTCGTTCCCCACCATTCTACATCCCCAAATCTGAGTACTTTATTTTCAGTTCTTCACAGAATTTGTCCTGAGGTCCCTGCTGCTGTGGCACTTCTCAATGAGGAGAAGGCCATTGATTCACTGGAGTGGCCTTTCATGCTTGCTATGCTACAGAAATTGTGCCTGCCTTGAGGGTTCACCACCCTTATTATGCTTCTTTATTCGCAGCCAGGGGCTCGAATTCATGCCCATGTTTCACGAACCGCTCCATTTGAAATAACCAGAGGGACGAGACCAGGTTGCCCGCTGTCCCAGTTAAAAATTTATCATGGCCATGGACCCACTGGATTTGGCATCTACAAACTAAACACCTCCATAGTGGCTTACAGTTCACAATTGGTCCCCTGTCACTATATGCAGACAACAGTCTGTTTGTGCACCACCCAGCAGTTAACCTTGCTCACTTCATCCGCAAGATTATTATGGTATGACTGATTTTCTGGTCTTCATATCAACAGGGCAAGGCGGGGGGGGAGAAATCAGACTTGTACCGCTTACCAACGCTACAGCACCAGGGACCTATGAATATCCTTTGCAATGGTGCGAAGACACCGTAAAATATTTGGGTGCACACATCCATTGTGATAAGGAGCAAGTCCTACGCTTGAATACGGATCACTGAGTGACTGCTTGACAATGCAGATTGAGGGCTAAATTCGCCAACCGCTTTCCACGGCCATTAAAATGGTGGTTCTCCACAGCTTTCTTTATCTTTTCTTAAACATCCCTATCCCTCTCACTAAAAACGTTTTTCATCGTGCTCTAGCGCCTACTCCTAAGGCTGCTCTGGGCAGGCCATTGACAATGCGTGGGATGGGACGCTTTGTTGCTCCCAAACAAACACAGTGGTTTGGTGTACCACATCTATGGCTCCATTACCTGCTGGCGCAATGCTAGTTTGCACACCATTGGTAGCACAGGGTGGCACACCTTTCATACGATAGACCCGAGTGTTATCAGGCTCGGGGTGGAGGGATCCCGTTGTGTTCTCTTCTTCCCCACAGCATTCCCTTGACCCTACTTAAACCCTCTCTACCACCTGCTGGGCTTGGCAGAAATGTTTTCAACTCCTTGGCAGGAATCCTTTATACTCACCTTCACTGACCCTTGCGGACAACCAATGGCTATCCCCAACACCAGGCCCTTGTCAAAAATACACTGAGCAAGTATGCACTGCACACATTATGGGATTTACTCCAAGATGGTCACATCCCATCCCACTCTGTCGACATTTGCTTTGCCGCAGCGACCCCTATGGACCACTTTGTCCTGCGTCACGTTAATAGTGGCCTACGAGCGCAGATCCCTTCTGACCCCCCTCGCACCCAAGATGTTTACCCCACTTACCACGTTTGTTGAAGTTATAGATGGTGGACATCTTGTTACTACACTGTCACATTTGCCTGGCTCTATTGCCAGCCAGAAATGGTCATGTTGGAGGCTTATGAGAAGGTAAAATGCAGCACCCGTTGCTGGATGCACTTTGGTAATATTGCTGTCAACAAACCCAACTTTTTATTTGTGGCCATTTCTTCAAACCATTGGGTGGGTGGGAGGGGGGAGGAAATCCAGTCCTCAAATAGAAGTCTCACTCTGTATTGTAGGCGTTGTAAAAATAATGGGGTTTATGGGAAAGTGAACTGCAGCGCCCATTGTCGGATAACATTTGGAACTATTGCTGTCAACAAACCAAACCCATTTCCCCCAATCACAGACATAAGCTGATACACTTTAAATTCCTTGGATGTACATATACCACTCCACACCCCCTGGCCAAGATTGACCCAACTAGATCCTCTAACTGTCCTAAATGCCAAACCGGTGATAGTGATTTTGCACATCTTACATGGACGTGCGCCCATATTGGGTATTTTTAAGTAGCTGTCTTTTACCATTTGCCCTTAATAATGGGGCAATGTGCATGATATTGCAAAGGGAGTCCGTAGGTTCACCGCACTGGTGTTGCTGCTTGCAAAGTGAGAAATAGCTTTACACCGGGATAGTAAGTGCCTCCAAACTGTGGCTGATTGGCTTAAGAGACCCCCCTTTTTGTGACACCACTAGTGAACTCTACACTTCGCTACAGCCGCCCTGATCCTGCCTGAAAAACATTTGACAACCATTCTGTATCTATTTACAACAGCGTGAACAACCCGAGTCCGACTGATCGGCACCTACACCATTGACCCCTCTAGCAGCTTCTTACTACGATGCCTGTGAGCAGTCCAGGATTGTTTATTATGTTTTTTTCTTGCCTAACTGATGTTTCTACATGGATAAGATTGCTACTTGCCCTGCAGCTCTTTAGACAATGCTGGTGTCATAGTCTGTATAGTTCTCATCATTGTTATAAATGCTGCTCTTCCTTAAGTTCCAAGACTGCCTCCTACCTAGCTGCCGGGAACTCAATCTATCCCCATCATCGGCACCATCCCTGCAATCCTGGAAACACGCGAAAGTCATTCCACTATTGAAAAAGCCATCTCTAGATGCTTCCAGATCAGAAAATTACTGCCCGATCTTTGTTCCCTGTTTAGCTACAATCACAGAATCCCATGTGAACACCATTCTGACAGCATCTCGAATGTGGTTCCATATTAGATCTCTCTCGAAATGGCTTTAAGCCCCATCATAGTACTATTGGTGGATACTGAGCAACTCGGAGCATTCCTGGACGAGGGCAGAACTTCTGCACTGATTCTACTTGATCTCAGTGCCGCCATCGATAGTCTCCCACAACATCCTGCTTTTTTGGCTGCGGGAGATCTTTATGATTGAACTGTGCAGTGATGAAATTAAATTCTGTAATGTTAGGGAAAACCTGGTCACAGGTGCTCAGTCAACAGCTCCGTGAGCTACTGTATTTGGAATAATATCAATTGGAGCAGTCATTGTGCAAATCTGTCCGTGTTGTCGTCACAACCGTAGTAATGGGTGCTGGTACAGTTACAGCAGTAAAACCTGGAGGAATTACTGTAGAAACATTCTGAATTTATGCAGGTACAACATTTGATATAACAGGTTGTACAATAGGCTGTGTCATCTCTAATGGTCTTTTAATTTGAATTGTATGTGTCAACAGTGGCTGTAGCCACTGTTACATTAGAAGTACCCTCAGCGTTGGTTGCGCCTCTTCTCCTTCCCGGAATTGTCACATCACCTCTCAGAAGACTCTTAAAACATTTTATGCTTTCCGATTATTCAACAATTTACCAACAACAAAAATTCAACTTCACAAATGTTTCAATTCTACTCCGTAAATGTCAGAACTTTTTTCTCCAATCCTGTAAAACTTTACCACTTGAAACCCCACTGCCAATCTCAATGTGGCACCTACACAATTATCAGCACGGCACCATGTGTCATCATCAATCAATAACAGATTCAGAACACCAACTAACCAATCACAGCACGGCACACTATGATGTATGAGCTCATTTCTTGCAGCAGCTCACCCTCCTTTACAATTTCTCGTACACACAATTTCTACAACTTTAAGCAGACGCAAACAATTGTTGCCTGCTCCACTAAAGTAAACAAAAGATTATTCACAATTCAGAATATTAACCTCTTCGGTGCCCATGACGAGCTGGACTCGTCATGGGCCGCGGTCAAAGCAGAACTTCCTTTAAAGAGAGGTTCAAGAAACTCAGTAGAGTCTCAAAGGAATGTGACAAAGACTGAAGTGGGAAAAAATATGGGGCAAAAAATACGATTACCTACTCTAGGAACACGCAATATTATAAACATCACATTTTGCCAAGCTTTGAACAGGTTGCTCTTAGTCACCCGTCAGCACCTGATTTTCTCTTGGGAACAGGATCGCTCCCAATCTTCACACAAATACAGTAGTCCAAAGACAGCAGTGTCAAGTTTGCAACTAAATTATAACAATTAAGTGCTCACATGGAGTTGGCCTCATTCCTATATATATATATATATATATATATATATACACACACACACACACACAAACCTTTCAATATCAAAGTTCTAATAAGTCTATTTAAAGTTGAAACATCTGTACTAATGAAAAAGAAAACATTTTGTAGAAAAAAAAACAAATCGCTTAGAAAGTCAAGCTCACATTTTAAAACTGTTTTTTTATGTATGAACTTCATTACATCAAACTACAAAAAATTATGTATAAACAGTGTTCTGTGTGCATAGAAACATTCTATGGAAATACTCTAAACTATATAAGTAACTTATTAACTATTATGGAAAAAAATCATGTTTGTGGAGAAGTCAAGAATCAAACTTTATACGTATTTAGCATTTTCTATTAAAGCAGGTTTTTCAAGCAGCATGGCTTTAGTCATTTGAGGCCTAGTACAAATAAATAGGATAGCTTTAGTTTTATGCATTCTAAACAATATTTTCAACGAAGCTTGCATGTTAATTCTGCATATTTTATTATAACCAGTGTTATTGTCTCGTTAACTTAAAATCTCTCTCATGGGTATGATCTATTGTTAACCATGTTCCCTTTCTTTTTTTAAATTTACAAAACCAGTTACCCTACTTTGTGTGTGTCTCACCTATGCAAGAGCTATTTGCTTTGGCAAGGTGTCATTTTGTACACCAGTGTGGCTGCTGTTCAGCATGGATAAACGTTGGTGTGGTGGAGTGGGGTAGATTGGCGTAGCTTGGAGGTACAGTTGGGCAGAATGGAGTTCGGTGGATTTGGATAGATTGAAGTGGGGATAGATTGGGGAAGAGTGGAGTGTTCTGGGTAGATTAGGGTGGAGTGGGGTAAACTGGGTGGACTAGAGAAGCTTAGATTGAAATGGAGTGGGGCAGATTGAAATGGAGTGGGGCAGATTGGAATGGAGTGGGGCAGATTGGAATGGAGTGGGGCAGATTGGAATGGAGTGGGGCAGATTGGAATGGAGTTCTGGTATAAGGGTACACATACATGGGGTTATACCAAGCCATTCCAACACATCTTACATCGATGGAAAGGTCATTAGCACATCTTTATGCATTATTCCTTAAAGGCATTCACTATTATGCGACAATATCAAAATACATGGCTTTTGTGTTAGAAGCATAGCTTTGTACGATAAATTGCTGTGTCTCATCCCCTCATACCATGCTCTTAGACGATGGTAGCTCCGCTTTTCAAACTAGTGTCTCATGCGGTGGGTCATGCCAAGACTATCTAGTTGCTCTGCAAAATTCTAAACTGTTGAGGCGACATTGTATCCCGCTCTAGCTGGCTTGGGTGCATTTACTTCCTGCGCTCCTTCACAAAATGAGTACACTTTTAGCAGTACTAAGACACCAAAGTTTTTTAATGTAGACAGCACAGACATTTGACATTCAAATAGCACATTCTGTAGTGAAGATAAATTTTGAAATACTTAATATTTGACTCTTGGCTGAGCTGCTTGGTGCTGTCCCACACCACTGGTGGCATAACTATTTAAGAAAATAGACTGCTACCGGTTTTTAAAACCATAACACTGCAGACATGGCAGTATTGTTGGGCTCACTGATTTTTAACTGGTTTGGTAATGGTTCCATTTCTCATGTGTGCTTATTTCTGGTCAATCTGCCCATCCCAGTAACAGTCTGGTCAGGCGATGCTTTCTAGATGGGAATGGAGCCACTCTTGATATTGAATTAGAACTGGTCTTTAAGATTTCCTAAGCTTCTACCACCAGCAGCAAGTCCTCACGTCCAGTACTGCACCGGTTTCCATTCCACTAGCTTTGCTTTCTGTGGATCGGTGGGAGCTCACCTACTCACTGGTCAGTCATGACTCATTCTGTGGAGCTTTACAAATGTTAATCACCACATCTGCTTTTAATTGTGCATGGTTGCTTCTTCCTCATGGGCCACCAAAGTATCTCACGTCCATCTTCATACTAAATGGGGTATGTTGCTTCTGTCATCAACGTTGATACTTTGCTCATCTGAACCGAATGAGATTCCCTGTTCATTGGTAGCATCTTTGATAATATTCAGTCATCTCTTGCCGACATGACCAATCATTGCACCTTTTACAGCCTCTCCCAACTCCTTCCACAATTTTGTTGACTCACTTTCTCCTCCAATAATCAAATCTATGTTCAGCAAAAAAAAAAAAAAAAAAAAAAAAACACAACAAAAAAAGCTTTGAAAATGCAATAGGTCTCGCCTTTGATTAAGTTAAAGCAGTTTGCTTATGGTATTCTATAGCAAAGCAAATCGCTTTAACTTAATAAAAGGCAAGACCTATTGCATTTTCAATGCTTGTTTATTTTGTAATAAGTAATTTTTTCGTGCATTGTGTCCACATCTTCCATGTCCACCACCTGCCCTGGGACACCCAGCAGCAGCCCTCATGTGCGTTTCCTGCACCCGGAGGGACCAGAGGCCAGGTCCTCTCCCACATGCCCCACGCACTGCAAAACAGCAGACAAATTGACTCTCCGCTATGGCACTTGCGGTAAAATGCTAATGGCACCCGCTTAGGACTTATGAGGCCTAAACAGGTGCCTTGTCACCAGTTGTTGGGCACAGACGATGGGGTTGGCGCTGCAGTTCCTTTGAAGAGGGGGCTCAGAGCTCATTACTTGCCCTAATAATCCCTCACTCTGGGTCCTGATGACAGGGACTTTCTGGTGACATCTACACCTGAATGAGCTACCCTTGTGGGGGGGGGGATATTTTCAGTTCCCTGCTGGGAGGCTGACTGGAGCACGGCCTTGGACCCAGGGAGGCAGGCACCTCATGGTCCTGGTTGGGGGTGGAAATCGCACAGATTGCAGAACTTGTGAAGGTCAGTCCATGGGTATCTGGAACAGCACTGAGGGCAGAAACGAAATTGAGCATGCTCCATCAGCAGAGTATCATTGATGGAGTCGAATCAATTCAAGGTAGTCCAGACGGTTGAGGCCTGAAGGCCGCAATCTGAGTGTACCAATGAGCTAGTCTTCCTAATTTCAATATGCGATAACTCGTTCAAACAATACAGACTAGGTTGGTGGATTATGCACTGAAAGGATCCTAGAAGCAGTATCAAACAGTAGCGCTGCAATACATGTCCGAACCAGATGGCTGTAAGAACACTATCCAACAATGGATTAGTCGATGCCCATGTGCACCATTACCAAAAGGAGGAATCACTTTACTCGTGTCAGGACTCAAAAGACTTCTTTGAAGAAAAACTTGCAAACATCCGGACCCAACACTAGATGGTGGTAGTAGTATGCAAAGCATGTGCAGCTACAGCCACACATGCCTCGAACATAATGTTCAAAGAGCAGTGGTACCAGACATGGAGCAAACTAAATGGTGGTTCCAATGCATAAGAATCGAAATGGAGGCAAAAACAGATGAGGTCGATGAGACTAGATTTGCAATGACAGCTGAAGTCCAAGGGTTAGCATATTTTTTAAAACCTACACGCAAAGCTGAAGACTTTGACTACAACAAAGTCTGAGTTGTGTCTCCCCCAAATGAAGAATTTGTAGAAAATGAATAAGGAATGAATAATGCAGAAAAGCAGTACAGGCTGTCGACAATACTAGCGACTAGAAAAACTGCGCGGTGCTGGTTAAAGAACCAAGTGGTGAGCACAGCGAAATGTCTGGCCCAACAAAGAAAGTTGAAACAGGTGTGTGGCCCAGGTGGTGCTGCATGGACAAATTCAACAGATCTAGTAAGACAGGTGAACAAAAAACAAAACAAACCACAAACATCTGTTGAGGAGTGGGCTGCCCTTGCTGTGGGAACCAATAGTTCTGTTGAAGATGGCATAGAAAACAGGTGGAGTTGGGACAGTGCATGAAGCTAAAGTGGAAATTGGCAGCAGTAAGTCAGACATGTTGGATAACCTAGGCTGGTCATGAAACACTTAAAAAAAAAAGTACACTGCGCACGTTAGTTTTCTCCCACAAGAATGGACACCATCACATTTGTACAAGTTTTACTATTTTTAATGAAACGACCTTGCAAAGAATGTACATTCCCATGACAACACATCTCTTGGTAGCCAGAGTAAAATACGTAGAATCACATCTGTATCATCTAATGCCAACATCTTGAGCATCACATTTACATGGCAAACAGGATCAAGAACGCAACCATCAAACAAAACAGACCCATGGCTTCAGAAAGTGCAAATCCAAGGATAGCATAAGAGAAGAGCTGTTGCTTCAGAGAAGGGTTCCTAAAAACAAAAGAAAGAAAAATGTCAACATGCAAAACAGCAAGCACTCGTTACATGGGGCAAATACAACCTATTGTGTCAAGAGCTTAAAAGTGACCAGCAGAGTAAATTAATGAACATTTTTACTAAGACTACAGGCCTCGAAAAATCAGAATATATTACAAGACCTGCAGGTCTAGTGATTTTAATAATCTACTTAACCTACCCAATAAACTGGACTCCGAGTGTGATACTTGGCAAATATTTAATTATACGGAGTCACCTTTCCATCATTACCACATACGCTAGCACATTCAAATGTGAGTTCAGCATGTCTGCTGTACATAACTAGTTTGATTTATCAGACCAAACTTTAGCTATATACATACACATTATATACACATGGTACAAGACCATTGAGATGCTTCTTAGTTCACTATTAGGAAGGCTTCTCCGTTTATATTAAAAAAGTCACTTTTAACAAATATATTACTAGAGCATGATGTAGCACTCAAGCATTTACAGACCTACATTTTCCACGGATATGGGAACAAAACTTCCAACAGACATGCAGTTTAACTGATAAAACGACTCTACAGTGCAGAAATCCGGTTTCTGCAAATATTTATAATTTGCACATCACCAAGTATTACCAACCTATGAATGCTTTCATCCTATTAAAATCTTTGTTTCCATCTCATTTAAAAAAAAAAAAAAAAGTTTCAACTACTAAAATACTTGTACAGTTAATTTACAAGCTATTTAAATGTTGTGGGCCAGCACAACTATCAATTCACTTTACAAAATCCACTAACTTTGCATTCAAAGAAAAGTAAACACTAATCTCCAGGATAAAACTAGCAGCAGCTTGTTAGAACACATAAGCTAACATTCGACTGCTGACTGAATGCAGTCAAAACCAAAGATAAAAAAAATGTAAAGGTATCTTTCTAGTGGACTGCTCCAATAACTGCACAGAACCGCCTGTTGGCTACCGCTGCCCCCATTGCTGCTGCTGCTGACCCACTGGTCAGGAGTTAGAGGCCCTCCTCGACCCACAGGCACATGCATGCGCCTCTCCCTGTTGGTCTAGTGGTAGCGCATCACTGCTCTGCTGCTGGACAGGCCTTCTGTCTCTGCTTTTCTCCAACTCTTTTGCCTTTTTCATGCGGTTTGCACTTTTTGCAGCCTTTCGCGTGGTGATCCCCATGGGCCCGCCACCCTCCAGTGACCCTACCCGTGTTCTTAGACCTTCCACTGATACGACGCCAGCACCCTCAACACAGGATGCCACACCGCCTGCCACCTCACCGAAGGACATCCAAGAACTACAGCCACACCCTCACCCACCCCAAATTGCCACACCCTCACCCACCCCAAATTGCCAGCTCCGCTCGCCACCCAGCCAACCGTGCACCCAACTGGCTCAGCTGCATCCTCAACATGCGCTCCCTCCACAAACACGCCACAGAAATCTGGAACCTCCATGATGCCGCCTCTTCCAACATGGCCTTCACAGAAACCTGGACTAAACCCTGCTCTGGTCCTATCTCCAACGGCTAAAAAAAAAAAAATTGCAAGTACCATGCCAACCGACCAGGAGGAGGTATTGCCATCATCCACATGGAACAAGGTCACTGAAGAACATCTCTCCTTCAACACCACCACACCACTGACAGACTCCAACACAGCCGCACACATTCATCACAATGGATCTCCCAACTGCGCAGACACTGGTACACCTCAAGAAGGCACCAGCCAAGCAACACTCCAAAAAACAAGCTGGTTTACTCCCGTCCCAAACAAGTCCAGGTGCACCTGCATACGGCTCGCAAAATAATGGATGAAAAAACCCTAGAAACCAATACAACCTTCAAAATCGCCGCCAATGCACACCACCTCCTCAATACCACAAAGAAAACGTGCCTCCAAGACTGAATAAACACCAACACACAACAGCAAAGAACTCTTCACCAGTCAAGGATTTAGTCAGACCCAACAGCGAGATAGATATCACACCCTACCATGACCTCTGCCACAAACGTGGCAACTTCTACCACAAGATCAGGCAAATCTGAGACTGCTTTAACACAAAGACCCTGCCACATCGCCGATCACACAACTACACCACACCAACAGATACTGCTCAACTGGACTCCACTTAGACTCAAGACCATCCACTCCAGAACTCCATCAGACCCTTACCTGTATCTGACCCTCCAAAGCTCCGCCACACCATCAAAATGCCACCTTCCTCAATGACTGGAAAGATTCAGAGATTAACCCCTTGCTGAAGAAGCCATCCCCAGACCCGACAGACCTCAAGAACTTCAGACCATCTCCCTCCTCCTCTTCAAGGCCATTAAGGCTGCCATCAACGCCCAACTGAGTTCCAACAGAACCACGCCCTGGACAGCTCAATCTGGATTCCAAAGTAACCACCATCAGCTCCCTCTTCGACCACAGTGAAACCACAGTCCTCATCCTACTGGACCTCTTGGCTGCCTTTGATACAGTCTCCCACTGCACCCTAATTGCAAAACTTCACAACACTGGCATCCGCGACAAGGGCCAGCACTGGATCTACTCCTTCCTTACCAGCTGAACACAGCGAGTAATACTACCTCCGTTCCTTTCATAACCTACAGAGATTGGCTCCGGAGTGCCCCATGGCCCCTCCTGGAGTACCATCCTCGTAAACATCTACATGGCCACACCTTGCAGCCATCGTCAGACACCACAGGCATAGTCTCCCACACAGACAACACCAATGAACCCACAGACACCAGAACCAATGTACACAGCGGGATGAAGGCCATGCCACCTGGATGAAAGATAACTCAGGAAAGACTGAAATACTCATCCTGGTACCTGCACCCTCAGCCTGGGACGATGCCTGGTGGCCTGCTGCACTGGGAACCCCTCCCACCCCCACAGACCATGCATATAACCTCTGCATCGTACTGGACTCCTTGCTCACAATGTACTGCCAGATCAACGCAGTATTCTCATCCTGTTTCCACACGCTTAGTCTGCTTTGAAAGACATTCCCCACGGAATCCAGAAAGAGGGTCACCCACGCACTCCTCAGAGAACTCTACTACGGCAATGCACTTACGCCAGCATCACCCAGAAACCGCTCAGAAGGTTACAGAACATTCAAAACGCTGCAGCCAGACTGGTCCTAGACATCCCCCACCACAGCCACATCACACAACACCTCCGACAACTCCACTGGCTCCCAGTCAAGATAATCACATTCAAGCTGATCACACATGCCTTCTAATCCCTCCACGACGCAGGACCAGAATACCTGAACCACCGCCCTTCATGACATACCCGTCACACAACTTCGCTCCGCCCAACTTTCTCAGGCTACAGTTGCACAGATTAAGAAGACCAGAGGAAGATCCTTCTCCTACCTCCCTGCCCAAAATCAGGAACCTCTCCACCTCAGGCAATCACAGTTGCAGACCTGATTCAGAAGGATCTCAAGATCTGGCTTAGACTGAATGTCCAAGCCCAGACGAATCAGCAGCCCCTCCCCCCACCTTGAGACCATCACGGGCAAGTAGCCGCGCTATACAAACCCCAGATTTTTAAATCGCTCAGTCACTTTCTGAATGGGCAGCTCGAGTTAAAAACAAAAATAACCAGCAGGCCCTAAAACTAGTTTGCCCTAATAAAATCGGACACGCCATAGCGAGTAGATTGATGCCTGAATTCCCAAGTGTCCATAAAACTCAGGAAGGCTCCAAAACTAGTAGTTTAGCTGTAGACTGAAACCAAAGCATCTACAATGTAGACAATGATCCTGCTTCTCAATCCTCCCCCCCACCCCCCCAACAAAATAGGCCTGCCTCCACTTAGGTTTACAAAATCAGTCCCTTGCGCTTTTAGGTCATAGTACAAGATCTATAGTGACATACGTACAATGGAAAGAGTGCATTACAATGTAAAGACTGTATACTGTCAAGAGTATTCCTCAAATTGGCTAGCCAGCAAGGTAGTTGCAGCTCCAAGATTGTAGAATTGTGGGAGTTAGTTGTGGCAAGAATGCACCAAATAGAATGCAAAATACATTCAGGATCGGGAGATTAGACCCCAAAACTTAAACCAGAAATTAAGGGCAGTTTCCACCCTCCAGGCTGAAATGCACTGTATAGCCAGAGAAGCATCCATTTGAGCGCAGTGTGAGGGGGCAGATGTAATGAATGGATCCCAGGCATCTTTAGTGAGAAACCTAGACTGGGCCGGTGTCTGATACAGCAACACAAGCCTATGACTGCTTATCCACAGAAACCAGTACCAAAACGTTCTTACTCAAAACACCAACATAGTTCAATAAATGATACCATCCAGATGAAAGATGGATGCTTTAGTCATGGAATGTGCTGTTTCATGCAGATTACCCACTGGCAGAGGACTAGGATCTGCTTTCCCCACAGGATTCCTTCTACATCCCCATTCTTCCCTTCCATACTCTTTCTGGTGGTCGGGGTTTGAGTATATTTGCCACTACTCTGCCTGCCTCCCCTGCAAACATTGGGGTTGTAGGTGTAAGGATTAACAAAGTACCCAATCACAAATATGACACCCTCAAGGTATAGGGTATACCTCAAAGTATCTAAAATCCAACCCCATTTGAGTAAGCAAAGGGCCCCTTAGGGGATGACAGACCTCGCTAGTTGCAGAGTAAACTGCGTCCAGCACACTACGCTTGGAACAAGGAGACCTACCCTTCTGTCACCCTGGAGGTCACATGGTCCTGATGAATTGCCCAGATCCACAGCAACAATCTATAGCAAGAAACAGGTTGACCCACATTTACACTACTGAGCTGTACTGGATCATTGTTTCCAACACAGCACCCTTTGTTTTTACTTATAACAAGAGGACCCATGTATTAAAGCTCCTGAAAGAACTTGGTTATATTTATACCACATCAATCTACATACGGCACTAGCACACACACCTCATCATGGTGTCTTATTTTCAAAAGACCTCTGGCTAACCGCCCCATCCAAAGGCCCCTTGGACATTACAGCAACAGCCCAACATTGCCTGATATAGCAACTCATCTGGGTGTGTGAGGTCTCTGGTTTACGAGCAATCAGACCCTGATCTGCTTTCTCAGCTTCCAGACATACTGCTTTACCCTTATTTTTCTTTGTGACTTTAGAGGAACTGCACACACTGAATGCATCCCCTAAGTGGGACCACCATGTTCACACATGGTTCCTCCTACGTGCATAAAAGCACAGAGGGAAAGATGAAGACAGACATCAAATCAGGGCTGAAATACATTTGTGCATTTTAAACCCACAGAACTCTGAGGAGAGTTCTACTGGTGCTGGAATTCCTTCACTGCATGGTCTCAAACACCACCAACCCAAATATAAGATATGCAGATCAAACAGGAAAAGCATAGAGATAAATATTCCACAAGCCCAAGAGTACTGCTTCAAGTAGAAACATCTTTTAGAGATGTTTTCAGATTTATACTTCCTGCGAATAACAAACTCTGCTTAAAAGAAAATTTTAAAAAAAGTAGTCCTCCAGGGTGTCAAAACAAGGATACTAGTCTTGACATCAACCCAGATGGGTCCCCTTCCTGCCTACCACAACCCCAATTCCATGCCTTCTAAAGACTTGAACGCAACTTTTAAGTGCAACTGTGAAAAACTAAGGCAAGACAGCCAGATGGCTGCTGATCCTCCTTAGCAGAATGAAAACACTGATGATACAAATAACCACCAAGAACTTTATCCAGGCTCAGTCACCTCACTAGCCATCCTTCCAGAAAGTCACAGAAGTGGTGACTGACTTCACCAAAAGAAAACAAGTCACATCATACAAACATAACAGGTCACAGATGGCTTTTACTTTTTAATGTGCAAAGAAATCCAGGTACATGATAGGCAAGCTGCTGCATACCGCCAACTCCCACCAAACCACAACCTGCATACCGTCAACTCCCACACAAGCTGCAACTCATTGACCTGCAAGATTATGGATCCACAAGGCCCAAGAGGAACAAATGTTGAGAGAAACCTTTGTGTGTGCACATCAAAGCTCTGGAGTAAATTACCCCTGCATCACATATTTGTGAGTGGGAGGTGGGTTTGAGGGGCACAGGCACACAGCTCACACCTTGCTGTTTTATTACAGAGTGGTATTAACTCCTCATTGGGATAAAAAAAAAAAATCCTTCTACATGGTAATGAATGTGTACCCTTGCCCTACGATACTGTTGTCCAAGTCACCAATGCGGATTATTAGGTCTCGCCTAGCGAAAGCAGCGCATGCGCTGTTCGCCATGCAAGTGCCTTTTGCAATCAATTCTCCCAAAGGCATACATGCACACGTCGGCGTGGACAAAGATGTTCCGATCTCGCCATTTGTCCAAAGCAAACAGCATGCGCGTGCCCGTACGGACTGTGGGCAGTCCGACACCATCTTGTGACAATAGCTTTCCATCGTCATGGCAACCAGGCTTCTTATCAGAAGCTTGGTCATGTTAGTTTCCTGTTCTCACCCCCCCCCCCCCCGGTGAAGTTTTAGTGATTTTTTTTTTTATTACTTTAACGAGCGCGGCGCCCGCTAGGGACACTGCACCCTATATTTTCACGGCGTCCACTTCAGGGACACTGCACCTTTTTTTTTTAACTAAGCCCTGGGAGCCTGCAACGGAGCAAACTTCAGGGCTGTGAGCTCGGGATGAACACGTTGCCCTCAAGGTAAGCCAGCCTTTTACTTCATGCCGAGCCCCTGGCAAACATACATTTTCACTTGTTTTAATTGGCTATGAACAATTATATATATATTCTCATCAAGTTACTTGGTCGGCATTTTAAACAGATATTTTTATTTAGATTGTTTTAAAGTATGTACTATCATTTTAAGATCACTTCGGAGCGCTGAGATTACAGGATGAAGGAAAAAACAAACAGGAAATAGGATCCTCTCAACTGGAGTCCTGCAGGATGCAGGGACAACCCCAGCCCACGATTCTTCGAGCACAGGTTTCATGACATGAAGTTACATGAAAGCTACATCAAAAGTGCTACAGTGGACCTCTCCGTGCTAGGAAGCATCCCCCGCTCTGCCCCCCCCCCCCCCAAGATCCGTGGGCGTGAGTGCATAGTGAGAAAGTACAAGACGGTAGAGCAATTACATAATGGTCCTGTGTACGTAGCATATTAGGAGCTATAAACCAACTTTATATATTAGGAACTATAAACCAACATACATTAGGAGCAGTAGATCAATATTAGAGATTAGGCGTTCTAGGCCAACTTAAGATTTCCATCAGCGGAATGCTTGGAACTCATCGGAGACGGGTGAGATGCCCATATGAAGCGGTGATTAATTACATATACTGACCCATGGCATAAATTAAGATGTACAGCAGGCAGTTTCCCTGGTTTTGGTTTATACTCCGTGCAGTATACACACGGACAATGATGATCTTGCTCAGTGTACCGGACAGAGGTGTTGCAGTGCTTATGCGCGATTAGGGTCTGCGGTTTGACAGAATCAACAGCTCCTCATTTAGGATGCCTCAATGGTTAACAAACATTGGCATAGACTATAGGTCTCGCCTTTGGGACCTGCTGCCTAACTAAATACTTGTTCTAAGGAAACAATGATCGTGCCCATGTGCCATGACATAGGCCTGTCTCTGGTCTTGAAGGGGGGGGGGGGGGGGGGGGGGGGGGGGGGACGACGCACGTCAGTGTTGGAAGATCAGGGTCTCAACACTGACCAGGAATCACGTCTCACAGAATAAAGAAATAATGTGCAATTGTTTGATATAGCATATATCGATGTATAGTGTGTATATATATATATATATATATCTGTCAACTATACAGTCAATGTTTATCATCTCACACATGTTGTCAATTATATTGGCTTAAGGGAACACTGATTAACTTTCAACGATCATGTATGGGGATATAGGATGAGGCCTACCTTTCTACTCTGCAATCTATACATGCAACCACGTTTTTATTGACCTTGCCAATATATCAGATATTAGACCCCACAATTTGAGTGCAGGGGGCCTTAAACTAATTTATGCTAGCTACACATATTAAATGTTCTGTTTCACGGAAGAAATGCAGAAGGGCGGAAACTTCACATGACGTTATTTGCACCTACTCAACATCTCCTAGGTCACAGCACAACCTATACTTTAAAAGATGTGCACCGAGCAAGTTGTCGTACGTAAGGTCACCTGCACTTTCTCCATATCTCACAGGTCAAGGCAGCACTTTACTTCTAAAGATGCACACTTGGCCAGATGTCTTGTGTGATGTATGTGTGATGTGAATAATCACTTTATTCTGTTTATAACAAGCATGTGTATGTTACCATCTTGAATTTATGATGTTGACAGGACTTTTGTAAGTTGTGAAAGACTATTTTGCTAGCATAGTCCATTGGCTATGCATCTTCACATTCCAATATACTGGGACTCTCAATTTCGAGAAGCCATAACGGTAGTGTAATGGCTATTTAACTGCAGAACTTAGTTTGTAGTCAACAAGTAGGAACTTAAAGGTTCTCCGCCTGACTGTTACTTTTGTAAGTTTTTAATAAGGTTTCATTGAAATCTTTCAAACTAAGCTTCTCCTCGTGGAGTGATTTCATTACTCTTCAGGCTTACTTTGAAATCCAGTTTTGGATCGTTGAATATTTTTTTCTAGACAAACTTCTTGCCAGGATATTACTTATCTAGGTCAGTACCTTCCCCTGTTACCCCAATTTTGACTGCGCGATACTGGGAGTCTACCAATGCACTTTGTTTGCGTTTGCTGTCGGTGGTCCTATATCTGAGATCACAAGTCCAGAATTTCCCCAGCTTCATGCTTTTGGTACTTTAGGTTATCCACAATACTATTTCTCTCCGCTATCTTTGTACATTTGATTGTTTACTCATTTTGTACTTGAAAATGGTTTTATTTTTCTAATCCTTTGGAACACAAGCCCTTACACCCATCCCTCCGCAGCATATCTATAAACAGTTGATGTACAGGTCGGCTACTTTTATACGTCTTGAGGGTACATTTAAATGACTGTTAATACACATCAGAAAAACAATAGAGAGAGTGAGGGTAATGAGGATCCCGAACCCCCGGTCTGGATATGAGTATATAACAAAGGAGGGAGAAAGATTCAGTCGAAAGAGATTCAATCGAAAAGGGGGGAGAGATAGAGAAAGGAATAATTCAGAGCAAAAGAATTTCCTATTTGGAAAAAGACCCATCACTCACCAACCTGGTTGGTGACATGCTTCTTCATCTGGGTCCCACCCCGACCGCCGAATGCAGTCAGGGTGTGCTTCGACGCCTGGAATGCCAGTGGAGCGGGTTTGTGTATATGGGTGAGTGAAAACGTGAGTGAGGAAAAATAAATGATATTTAAAAGTGTCAGCGGTGATCTTCCTAATAATTTAATATGAAGTCACTTGGCACAATTAAAAACTGAATAGATATCGTAACTGGTATTATTGGCCAGTGATAGTGTTGGTATGTGTGTGGTCAACATGTTTCAACCTTTCTAGTAATTTTTAGGTTGTCAGGACCAGGAATTTGAGGAACCCCCCGGGGGTCTGCACTCGCGAAGGTGCATCCACACCCTGAACCTCTGTGTACTCCACCTTTGTTAGAGTAGTTGGTTGTGCCTTCAAGCCGTTCTTGAAGGATGATTCGGATGTTAAAAAGGCTAAATATAAAGCCTCATGGTTCCCGTGGGGAGCGTGGGCTCTGAATCATTGGTTCTCTCAACGGTACGCCCGTTTACACACCTACTTCGGGGTCCTGTGGATGCACCTTCGCGAGTGCAGACCCCCCCCGTTCCTCAAATAAATTCCTGGACCTGACGAAAACCTAAGAATTACTAGAAAGGTTGAAACATGTCTACCACACACACATACCAACACGGATATCACTGGCCATTAATACCAGTTACGATATCTATTCACAGTTTAATTGTGCCAAGTGACTTCATATTAAATTAGGAAGATCACTGCTGACACTTTTAAATATTTTTATTTTTCCTCTCACATTTTCTCACCCATATACACGAAAACCCGCTCCGCTGGAATTCCAGGCGTCGAAGCACACCCTGACGGCATTCGGCGGTCAGGGTGGGACCCAGATGATGAAGCATGTCACCAACTAGGTTGGTGAGTGAAGGGTCTTTTTCCAAATAGGAAATTCTTTTGCTCTGAATTATTCCTCTCTAAATCTCCCTTCTTTTCGATTGAATCTTTCGACTGAATCTTTCTCCCTCCTTTGTTATATACTGTTTATACACATCCACAGCCTTGAAGAAGTGAATGGGTAACAAAAACATGCAACAACTGTTTTTCTGTTCTTCGCATGCATGTACATTGACTGGTCTTTGATCTTCAATAAACCAGATTTGATACATCTACAAGAATGCTTATTTTATTGACTATGCTCGGACTTCCATTGAGTGCTTTGGTATATTTATCTACAGTTGTCTGAGGGAGTCCAAACAATGATCCCAGGATACCAGTCTGACAAAGCTAGGTAGGTAGTCTTCTTGCCTACCTATGCCCCTTCCAACCAAAATTCCATGCCTTCTAAAGCCTCTAACCCAACTTTTAAGTGCAACTGTGAAAAACCAAAAGGCCAGATAGCTGCTGATCCTCCTTAAATCCCCACCTAGAACTTTCCAGACAGACAATTACCTCACTAGCCAGCCTTCAAGAAAATCCCAGAGATTGTTTTCTTTTGGTGAAGCGAGTCACAATCATACAAACATTACGGGTCATAGATGGATTTCATTTTTAAATATGCGAAGACAAACCCAGGTAAAATGTTAGGCAAGCTGCATACCTCCCATCTTCCACACAACCTGCAGCTCATCGATCTGCAAGATTATGGACCCAGGAGGCACAAGAAGAACAAATGCTGAGAAACCTTTGTGTATGCAGCAAAGCTCTGGACTAAATAACCCCTAAAACGCATGGGGGCGGGTGACAACCCAGGCACATACAGCTCACACCTTGCTGTTGTAATACTGCATGGTTTTAACTGCTTATTGGCATGAAAACAAAGTTTCTACATGGTATGGATGTGTACCCTTGCCCTACTGTACGGATCCCGAATGCTGATTTGGGTTGTCCTAACCAAACATGGATCATGCATGTGCGCCATGACATAGCCCTGTCTCACAGGCACTGGTCTTGTTGGACTTGGAGGGATGCCCAAAGGCAACTGCCTTCACCAGAAGTTAAGGCAGTACGAGCACGGTGGAAGCAGCATAACGTGGAAGGTAACATGTCAATGGAGTGAGGCCTACTGGCTACCTCGCATTTAAGGTCCCGCTGTTGTGTAGTTAACTCATGGCTCAGCTTACATTGGTTGCATTTAAGTGCTGTGCAAGAGTAGTGACTGCTGGAGGTACATGCGCCTAGAAAGTACAGGGACTGAGCAATGCATGCATTTTGTTGTGTGTACTGGGTATATGTAGAACAGAGATAGTTACATTACATAACAGCTGTAGTGCAGTGTGTGCATGCAAGCAGTACAACACATGAAGGGAGAAGTGCTGTGAAGTGCACACATGGGAAATGCATTTGCTAGCAGTGTGTTTGCATGTAGCATATCACTGTACAATATAGAAAGACTCCAGTGTTTAGCAGTGCACGCAGAGTGATTGTGTGTGCTTAATGTATGTGTGGACAGTGTGTGCTGGGTATATGCACAGAGTGCAAGTGTGCCTGTAATGGTACATTACACGGAAGACACTGGGTTCCATTTTGGGAAGCCCAGGCTTCCCTGATAAAAACATGAGTACATAATATTCCACCCCCACCCCCCCCCCCCAAATATAAACAGATGTTTGCTGCATTCCTGTGAGCTGGATGGGACACTGGAGATGGGAGCGCAAGACTCCCCCTGTACATTTCAAATGGACAATGATTCAGTGAGATCCCAATGAATGTCTGAGGAAGGAGATGGGCTGATAGGGAATCAAAGAGTGTAGGGTTGGGGGCCCAGGATTATCACCTTTGGAATCTATCCTACAGAGACAGCCTTTCAAGAGAAGGTGGGAAAGGCAGGGTACATGTCACAAGCAGCAGAACCTCAACATAAAACTTCAAAGACCAGGAGTTTAAATCAACCTTGGTGTCTGGAAACAGACTATAAGGGGCGGTTGAGCCCTCACAAAAGTATCTGCCAAGTAGCCATACTGGGTGTGAGGAGGGAAAGCTCTGCAACACTTCTGCCTTTGACCAGAACTGAAGGACAAGCTCAGGATTCACAGTAGATCCAGTCTTGGACATCAGGAGTAAGAGGCCTCAACCGTCATGGCTGGGCCTAAGAACCCCTGCATGCCCTCTGAAAGGAGCTCCCGGTGAAGGATAATGCATGGAAACAATTTCGATGCAGCACAAAACTGCAAGTAATGTTGTCCCACCTTCACTCCTAAACTGTAGGGCTTGTAGTAATATTCAGAGGAAAAAAGAGGTCAGTGTGAATTAACCACACAACTCTAAATGTCAAGTTAGGTGAACACTCAATTTGCATTTGTGACATTTGATAACCCGATTGAGGGCACTAGAGAATGCATAAAACTTGAGCTTTGTTTAGCAATATTGATTTACATACCAACATCAATGATGGTACAACTGCATGTAATGACAGTCTAAATAGAGCACCAAAAATCTGAGCACACTTCTTATACTCATGGCTGCAGTCCCTTAAAACAATTGAATACAAGAAACCTCCAGCAGTGCTTACCTGGCGTAGCCAATAATTAAACTGCCAAAAACTGTTCCAATGCCAGCCCCGGAACCAGCCACCCCAACTGTGGCAGCACCAGCACCAATAAATTTGGCAGCAGTGTCAATGTCCCGGCTGATTGCACTAGTCTGGAATTCCCTGAGTGCTACGGTGCTCGGAGTCCCGCAAACCAACGCTGTGTTCCCCTGTAACATAAAAATAAATATCAATTTAAGAAACTAATCAGTGCAAGTGTTACATAACAGCAGTGATCTTGAATGGGACAGTCTGAAGCACAATAAAGATGTGGATTGGGCTCATGACAGATAAATAACCTTGATCACTTAATAGAAACCGATTACAAATAACCTTGAGTTCAGTGAACAGGGTAAGTTAAGAGCACGTGTTCCCCAACCACTCAATTAACATGGAAAGCACGTGAATGAAAGGCATGCAATTGTAATTCACACAAAAAGAAAAAAACCTCCGGGGATATCAGAAAACGGAGAATAAAATAAAGGTTGTTGTGTTAGAGACAGCGGTGTAGTACTGATTTACCTCTCCAGTCCTGACCTCTGGCCGAGACAATATAGTTGCTGAAATTGGTCTGTAGAGAGCTCGGGACCCAGCACGGACCTACACGAAAAATAAACAGCAAGTATATGAACAGAAATACATCAAAATACAAGCATCTTGTCAGCTTATACATCGTCTGCAGCCATCAGCAAGTAATGCCATTGCTACAATAAACTACATCACCGTCGCTGCAAACAAACCTAAAACAAAAAGGTACGAAATTAAGGAGCAACATTGATTCAACTAAACAGATTAGGGGACAATTTTATATTCGTTTCGAACACTCACATGCACGACTGGAGGGGCTGCTAACTTTTGTTCACAACGCACAGTCTTCGTTTATAAAGAAGCCAATCGTGACAGCAACACAATCAGCTAAAGACGTCAGTTAATTTCTAGGGAAGCACCACCTTCTACCAATACATGGATCCAAACTTTGAGCTTCTCGCTCACCCATGCAAAGTATTCTTTGACACGGTCCCAAGTAGACCGGTCAAATACCATGACTTTCACGTCTGAAAAATTAAGCGTATATATAAACCACACATACATAAAATCTATATTCGGTACCTTAAATGGGCCGGTACCGTGTACCGGCACTTTCTTATTTTGAGAGGGAGAGTACCGGCACTTCTCAAGACAGACTTAAAACTACTTTTAATTGTATACTAGCGGCACTTCTCAGAAACAACACTTACATTTTTCCATTTCAAGCATAATATATATATTTATTAAACCCTGAAAAAATTACCGACACTCGTCCTTGACTGACTGGAGATGTGCCACCTTTCCCTAACAGCGCATGTTATCTTGCTACAAAACAGAGCGTGCTTAATCGGTAAAATTACAGTTGTCTGGCGAGGACCCAAAGCACAGAAAGGCGACTTAAGAAGACATACAATGGAAGCTTCGAAAGCCATTGCCGGAGCCGTTCGGTGCAGGCCGCGCTTGTCCTTGGCTGATCCTCCAATAGAGGTCACGGTTATTGACAGCTAACATGGGCCGAACGAGCCCGGGAGCGACACGAACTGACACAGAACCGTGACGCCCCACTGGAGAAGAGCATTCGGTTCGCGCGCAGAGTTGTGCGGGGAAGGCCCCGTGGTTCAGATGAAGCCAATAGGCCCAGCCCGGAAGGGCAATGTCAATGTACCCTCCTCAGCGACTTAAAATCCCCGCTCCAACCCTTCTCTCCCAAATGTCCCAGCCCAAGACTCTCCTTACCAAGGTAGGGGTGCAGACGAGCTTGGCGCAGGCGTACATGGTGATTTATCGGGGGTCCACAGGAGCTGCTGTCAAAAACCGGGGTCACCCACTCTGTAAAAGAGGAAGGTCACAGACTGAGAACCGGGATTAGAGGCCGCCTGCACTACAGTGGGTTTTACAGTGTGACGAGAGCTCCTCGCCAAAAGGTGCTTCGAGCAGGATGGCACTGGATAAAGAAAGCGACAGGAGCCTGCCGATACTCACCGGCTGCAGAGGTCGAACTGACTGGAGACGAGTGCGCACGCGCACTGAACACTTATACGTCGCACCCGGATGCAGGCTGGGGAAAATCAGCTGAAGGTCACTTTGTAGCAACTTTATTGTCACACCAGAGGAGAACAACGCCCCCTAGCTTCAAAACAGGCCGAGGTCAGTGGGCGGTCCCGTAACGCTGTGCTGCCATTTTCGCACTATGGAAATAGACAAGGTACTAACCACAGTTGAAAATCAGCCATAAACTTGCGAAAAACGTCAGCCATCTTAGATTATTCGGAGGCTGGAATCTCTCTGCTGTTTGACACATTTTCAACTTTACTACCATAACTTGTAGTTCCTGAATAATAAAATGTTGAGAGAATTTTTCAAATCATTTTAATCAAAGTAAACTGTATGATATTATTTGACCAGTACCTGCTATTATTACACATGACAGTATTCAAACGTGGTAAGAGACATTACAGGCAGTTACCCATAATTAATCAAAACATATATTCATCAATTTTAATTTAAGGTTTGAAATTTACATTAAATCATTTTACTATTCGGGTCAGTAAGTTACAATGGCGAGCTGCTTGTTAGAAGCCCGGCAGTGTCCTTCTTCCATTTCATGATTAAAACATCCTAAGGGTTCGAGTTAACTTGTCCTTTTCGCCCGTCCCTCCTGCCGCTACTCGTTTCAAAGACATCCCTTTATCCGTTGGTAAATTCACAGGAATGGCAGTAGTCTGCTCTTGGTTGTCAAATGTGTCACCCATGGCTGGTCTGGGACGACTTAGACCACCAGTGTATTTAAATACCTGCCAAGTTTTGAGGCAGCTTATGTGTGACATATACATAGTTTCTGTCTGGTTATTGTGGCTGTTAAATTTCTTATGTTTGACACTTAGAGTGATACCGAATAGAGAACAACAGTTAAACCGTAGTGAGACAAATGTAACAAATTCCCATTCCAAATTGGGTTATAAAAACTGCCCAACGCTCTATGGGGCACTTTGATAATAAATACGTTCATTTTTAGAGCCATTGCTATAGTTATTGAACCTGTTTGTTCTGCCAGGAACATATTTCAGTTACATTAAAGGGGATATCAAACTGTTTATCAAGTCCTGGCCACCAATAGTTGCATTTAATTCTTTGCTCAGTTTTGGAAATGCCAAGATGACCTTCATGGCAAAGTTTAAGTATTCTTTTCCTTAGGGTGGCAGGTGGAACCACTTTACCAAGTCAAAATAGTAAGTCATTCTCGACACTCAATTCATTCCTCACTTCCCAAAAGATTCTCCCATCCACGTCCAGACCCACTCGGGCCATTGACTATTGATACATTTGCAGATGTGCTGCAACATATTGTCCTTTAGCATGTGATCTCTCCAATCGGATAATCCAATGCCATTAAGCCCATCACAGAAAAGTAGAGCAACTTTGTTGTTATCATCAGAGTCCTTTATTACTTCCTCAATGGGTAATGGTAATCTGCTAAAAAAGTCTGCAACCCTGTTCCTGACTCCAGGCTAGTATTCTACTTTATAGCTATAATCCAGTAACTTTACAGACATTTTACGTATTCTTGGTGAGGCATCTGAAGACCTGCAGTGGACAAGATTTTAACAAGGGGCTTGTGATCTGTGCGAAGTAGTACATGGTAGCCTCATATGTACAACTGAAAATGGTTGAGTGCTCATGAGCATGCAAGCGTTTCACGCTCAATTACGGAATATTTTTCTTTTGCAGAAGGGAGCGTGACGTGAAAGCGATTACCCATTTGTTATTATGAACATCTTTCTGTGATAAAACAGCCCCTAAACCTTTGTTGCTGGCAACGGTGGGGATAATTATTTGTGCTTTGGGATCGAAACCCCTGAGGAAGGATGCATTGCTGATTTCATTCTTTATGTTCTCAAAAGAATTTTGCTACGCAAACAAATGATGGACGGAATGTTGAATAAATCATACATTCACCCCTAGTCAAGAGATCTGGGTTAAATCCATCGTTCTTTTGCTCACCATGCAACCCCAGTTTAGACCCAGCACATGCAAATCAGTCTTGACCCTGTGCCTCATGGGAACAGTCCAGACCAAACTGCCAAGCCAGGTCCTCCCTGGACCGGAAACAAGCATCCTGGAACCGGTTTCTGGGTATTACCCTTCATCAGCCAGGCTAGCTTGATTCCAGTGGCACAGTGAGCAAGGGACCCACGTCTGGGCATACCCATGCCGCTGTTATTTTTGCATTTGACACCCGAGTGGGACAGGTATGCCCAGACGTGGGTCCCGTGCTCTCCATGCCACTGGAATCAAGCTATCCCGGCTGAAAAGGGGTGAAACCCAGCAACCAGTCCTAGGATGCTTGCTTTCAGTCCAGGAAGGACCTGGCTTGGCAGTTCAAGCTGGACTGTTCCCATGAGGCACAGGGTCAAGATTGATTTGCATATGGCTGGGTCAAACTGGAATGGCATGGTGAGCAAAAAAACTATGGATTTAGGCCCAGATCTCGGGTACTGGGGTGAATGTATGACATTGTTCTGCATTCTGTCCATCAACTGTTGTTTTTGCATTTGTCACCCCGAGTGGTACGGGTATGCCCAGACGTGGGTCCCGTGCTCTCCATGCCACTGGAATCAAGCTATCCCGGCTGAAGAGGAGTGAAACCCAGAAACCGGTCCTAGGGTGCTTGCTTTCAGTCCAGGGAGAACCTGGCTTGGCGGTTCAGGCTGGATTGTTCCCATGAGGCACAGGGTCAAGACTGATTTGCATATGGCTGGGTTCAAACTGGAATGGCATGGTGAGCCAAAAAGCGATGGATTTAGGCCCAGACCTCTGTACTGGGGTGAATGTATGACATTGTTTTGTATTCTTGTCAGGAATCCCCTCCCGCACATGGATTCCCTCCCACGATGCCACTTCCGTGAACCTGGTGCGCTTGGAGGAGAGCGGACTACAACTCCCAGAATTCCCTCCGGCAACAATTGCCTTTTGCCACTCAAGAGTTCTGGTTACATAACACCAAGGGAAACGCCTAGTTTTCATGTTATGCAACTCAAGAGTTCTGGTTGCATAACACCAAGGGGAACGCCTAGTTTTCATGTTATGCAACTCAAGAGTTCTGGTTACATAACACCAAGGGTAACGCCTAGTTTTCCTGTTATGCAACTCAAAAGTCATGGTTATACAACGCCGAGAGTACTACTTAAGGAGAAGATCACTGGGACTCGGCGTCGGATATTCTGATCTTTGCCGGAGTACCTGGTTGAGGTACACGGACCCGTTGGTGAGTTGAGCGGCGGAAGGAACATTCTGAGGAGCGGAGGAGAGGTGCTGGCGTGTGCTTCCTGCCCGTGTCCTGTCCCGTTCTGAGAGCCGTATTCAACGTCATTGGGCACAAGTCCCGTTGGTAGAGCCGAAGCTCCCAACAGCCTGACAAATTGGAGAAAACGAGGTTGGTGCGAGCCGAAGCTCCCAACCCTCGTTCCTTGGGTAAACACACGCTTAGAGCTAAGACGCTATCCAGGAGGTGTTTCCGCGTCTTAGCCATCGACACTCGTAGGAGAACTGGGATAGGTAGAGCGGCTGCTCCCATCCATTCTCTGCGCCACCTTGGGTATCATCACTTAAACCCGGATACAAGAGACGCACACCAGGAGGTGTTCCCAGCGTCTTTGTGTTGTGGCAGCACTCTGGGGGATACTGGTAGAGCGGCTGTTCCCAGGTGGTAGAGAGCCCGGCCGGGTGACTCCCACGTGCCCCCCGTAGATTCCACAACCTTGGAACTACCCTTCACAGCGGTCGAGTGGCATTGTCGGCCACTGCTTAGCACTGTGCCCTCCGTTGGAGCATACCGGGTCCGGTGTGCATGCGGAGGACGGTTAGACGAGCTGTGAATGGGTATCGTACTTTAACTGGTGATTCCAGTACCGGTATTCTTTGTTGTCTGTAGTTGTTTATCTGTTTATTAAATCATCCTTAAACCTCCATTTCTCTGGTCCGTCGTCTGTTTGTCCCAACCCCGAGAAAGCCAGGACGTTACATAATATCCGACCTCTTCCATAACTATCTCCTGGTTGGGCGAACGACATGGCCACGATTGAGGATGTGTTGGCCGTCTTAGCCGCGATGCAAATCGAGCTCACCGCTTCCAGACAGGAAACAGCAGACGTTAAGGCTAGAATGGACGCTCGGCAGAACGATCCGCTACAGGCAGGTGCCTCTCACACGGCCACGGCTCCTGCGGTTGTGGTAGAGATGCCCGTAGCCATTCCTTTGGCGACACCAGAGAGGTACAGCGGAGACCCCAACACAGTGCAGGTATTCCTCACTCAAGTAGCACTGCATCTGTCCTGCAAACCAAAGGCCTTTCCTACCAGCCAAGCCAGAGTGGCCTTTCTGATCTCGTATCTTGCTGGGAACGCGGCGCAATGGGCAGTCCCACTGGTGAGCAGGGACGACCCTATCCTATGTGATTGGGGAGCCTTCCGCGAGGAATTCTTAAAGGTGTTTGATCGAAGGGCGGACTCGTATACTGCCGATCGAGAGATGTTGGAGCTGAGGCAAGGCAACAATGATCTGGTGCAGTACCTTAATGCTTTTCGAAGGTTAGTGGCCGAAACCAAGTGGCCCATAGCCAAACAAACCGCGCTGTTTCACCAGGGCTTGAGCGAAGAGCTCAAAGATGTGGTAGCACAAATCGACCCCCAACCCAAGACATGTGAAGGCTTGATCAACCTGGTGCTACGGCTGGACCATAGATTGAACGAAAGAAAGGGCGATCACAAGAGGAAAGGGAAAGCGCTGCCATCGTATGTTTCGAAGGGTGGCCCTGAGACCAACTCCTCCACCAGGACGGAACCCATGGACATAGGAGCTATAAGGGCGAGCCTTACAGCCACTGAAAAAGAATCACGCCGCAAGCAAGGCCTTTGCCTTTACTGCGGGAAAAAGGGGCACTATGTACGCGAGTGTCCAGCCAAGCCAAAAACCTCACGATACCGAGCGAACAAAACGGTGACAGCAGTGGTGGAAGCACCGGCGGAAAACTGAGGGACTCCGGGTCTAGGGAAGGGGCATCTTGGAGTCACACCCACATCCCTTCCATGTTGAGCCCGAATCAAAAAGGGCGAAGACATTTGTTTATTACCTTACATGTAGGAGTGCAGGACCAGTGGATACCTGTGGTAGCCATGATTGATTCAGGAGCCACGGGCATGTTCATGGACTACAATGAAGCACGGAGACTGGGTCTCACTCTCCTTCCCAAACAGATACCAGAGGAGGTGTATGCAGTGGATGGGAGAAGTCTGGTGACCGGACCTATCGGACAGCACACAGGAGAAATACCGGTGAGGTTCGGAAAACTGCATAACGAACGTATCGATTTTAGCATAATCAGAGCCCCGCAGTACGGGGTCATATTGGGTCTACCCTGGCTCCAAAAACATAACCCAACGGTGGATTGGCCTACGCATCACATTGAGATGACTTCCCCGTTTTGTGAACAATGGTGCGGCATGCGGCAGGACCCCCACGAAGGTGAGGTAGGCGAAGGTCACATGGTCGCCACAGCAGCAGAAAAGGACGTAAAGCTGCCCAGAGTGTATCACAGTTTCGGGGACGTCTTCGATGAAATCCGAGCGGAGGTGCTCCCTCCACATAGACCGTTCGACTGCCAAATCGACCTGGTTCCGGGGGCTAGCGTTCCCAGTGGCAGACTGTATGCGCTCACAGAACCCGAAAACGTACATCTACGGGGATATTTGGATAAGTTACTAGGGCTGGGGTTCATCAGGCCGTCGAAATCCCCTGCCGCATCGCCTCTCTTTTTCATTCCAAAAGCGAATGGCGAATTGAGGGCCTGCGTGGACTTTAGGGCCTTGAACGCGATAACCATAAAAAACCGGTACCCCCTGCCTCTCATAAGCGTTCTCCTGGAACAGGTAAAAAAGGCCCAAATATACACAAAGCTTGATCTCAAGGGGGCATACCATCTTGTGCGCATGAGGGACGGCGACGAATGGAAAACCGCCTTTAAGACCAGGTTCGGGCTCTTTGAGTACCTCGTCATGCCGTTCGGACTATGCAATGCCCCTGCCGCCTTCCAATACTTCCTCAATGAGGTGTTCCGGGAGGTATTGGATATCTACGTGGTCGTTTACATAGACGACATACTCATCTACTCCAACTCAGAGGAAGAACACGTACAGCACGTATCCGCAGTTCTCAAAAAACTGAGGGAAAACATGCTATACTGCAAACTCAGCAAATGTGACTTCCACGTCACATCAGTGGAATTCCTTGGGGTGATGCTGAGCCCCAACGGACAGGAGATGGCGGAACGCAAGATCAGAGCGGTGGAGGAGTGGCCGGTGCCCCGAGGAGTAAAGGAAGTCCAGAGCTTCATAGGCT